>NC_133805.1:9603385-9890885 GCF_043250625.1 Sebastes fasciatus | reverse complement strand
GCAGTACATTTGGACACCACATATGTACAAACAGACCACATACCAGCACACACAGTTTGTTCTGTCCTCCCCAGAGGCTTTAAAAGCCAGCATAAATTGCTGGAACACGGCCGGATTGGAAGGTTGATGGTTTTGGGTTGTGGGTCTGAGGGGCTGTGAACAGACCTGGTTTGGCCCCATCTCTGCTCGCTCTTTCTCCAAACATTCTTTCATGTTTTTCTACCGCAACAATCCTCCATTTTGCATATTTCCGCAGCATGTTCGGCAGACTTGTGCCAGTGAGCTGCATTCAAAAACAATTATCATAAGTTGCATGATGTTTGACTTAACTTTCAAATATTTGACAGGCAGTAATTCCTCCTTTTATTGATATTCTGATGCTTATGGAATAATCCTGCATGGCAGACCTAGGCATGCAAACATAAACCACACATATAGCTTCATCTATTATCCAGATAAAGCTCTCTCTCCTGTCTTTTTATCTCACCTGAATGCCGTCTGACAGAAATGTAATAATAATTTAAAAGCATATGCACAGTTCTTGACGTGCAAGGCTTCCTCCTGAGTATTTATTCTAGATTGATAGCACAAAGAGGAGAGCTTTCACTCTGGCACAGCTTCCACTAACATTTGTGAAGAAGAAAAGAAAACATGCTACATTTATGAGTGTGTAGTTCAGCCATGGAAATACTTCAAGGGAAAAATGTTGAACCAAACTCAAACTAAGAACCTCACGCTGCCTATGATAACACAAGGTATGTGAGCTGGAGTCTCTGTATCAGTGCGTGAGTGAGGGTTGACACCAAGGTCGATACGCATGCGAGTGTGCACGTGTGTGAAAAAAGGCTTTCTGCATATTTGTCTAATTTGATTTTCTGTATTTGGTCACACTCCATTGATTTCACACTTCAAGGAAGGGTTGATAAATGACAACAAAAACGCAACACATCACTCACTTTCACAGATGTATAAATGTCGCACACTTGAACACACGCATGCATAGACAACACACACACACACACACACACACACACACACACACACACACACGGTGCAGCAGCAGCAGAAGGGGAGCAGACGTGGCCAGCAGAAGGAATCCATCAGACTGACGTACCGTGGATTTCTTTCATCTATTTCCCCGTCAGCTCCACATGCAAACTTTGTGCCACAGTCCTGCACTGTTACCGTACCTCCCCTTTAATGCTTGTCTGATAATGTGATGACAAATCTACGGGCCAGAGTGTTCACGTCGGTCAGAAACAAATACTGCAAACTGTCATCATGTAGCTTACATCAGGTAAATGTGAAGCTTGTCAGTGAGGTCAAATGAAAGCCATACTGTATAACAGACACATAGTATTAGGGCTGCAACCATTGACTGTGTATAAGAAGTGAACGTAGTCACCATGACGTCACCCATTGGTTTGTGGACTACGGTTTTGAAGCCTTTTGGCCGTCGCCATCTTGGTTTTTTGCAACCACCATATTTTTTCCCCGATAATGCTACATTGCGGACTACAAATCCGTGTTGAAATCGGCAGGACGAGAGCTAGTTAACGTTAGCTGTCAGCAGCCCACTGCTCCTAATATACTTAGGATGGGTTAAATGCAGAGGTAAAATTTCATGTATGTACCTGTATGTATATGACAAATAAAGGTTTCTTTCTTTCTCTAATGTTATCATGATGAGTTCAAATGTAATCTTGTAAAATGTAGTTTTTGGAATCCAGTGGTTTGAAGGAGTTGTTTTCACAGTGACATAAAATAGAGAGAGAATTATGACCTGGTTAACTTCCTAATAAAAAAACAGTATGCAAATGGAGTGAATGAATGAAAGGAGTGTATGTTGAAGTACATGGGATTTACTGTTTTACTTTTGCAATTTGGTATCTAAATTTATGGTATCGTGACATCCCTATAATGAACGATGTCGCAAGTGAAAGTTATCTTTATGATGTAACTACATATTTTGCTAAAAAAAAATATGACTTGGACAAAATATAAATTTAGGACGAAAAAAAGTCAGACAACCCTACCTTTAACCTCCCCCTCTTCTGACCCATTTCTCCCCCTTTAATAATTTGCATACAGTCCCTCATTGTTTAAGCTTTACACAGAAAGCATGTGAATTTCAAACGCTGAATTAAAAACTTCAGCATTGTGATTATTACATACACTAAAAATGATGACTGTACTTTTATTTGGGGTCGATTGGATTATTTACAGGTATCAATAATTTCTCTGATATAATACCACCCTCCATCTATCTCTCTCTCACACAAACACACATATTGCAATAATAAAAACCTGCCTTCTTCTACTTTATAAAAATATTTTGGGAGTTAACCTGATTTTAGAGCCAAACCAGCACATTCTTGAAAGCTGCCTGCTGTTGCAGAAGTGGTGGGAATGAAGGGTAGGCTTGATTTATTCTGCCTTATCTACCCACAGATATATTGGATGTATATGGATCAGATTAAAGGTAGAATAATCTTTTCAAAAAATGCTATTCCTTGCACATATTTTAAAGATATAGATGTTAAAATCCTCAAAACTTAAATCTTGCAATAAATAAGTGACTCTGTAGCATTTATAACTACAACACGTCAGTTTCTACTCATAGATCAGTGTGGCTAAATAAAGCTCTCGCCACAGCAAAGAACATATTCAATAGTGAGTTTTGTCCAGGAAAGTATCACACGACACGTTCCATTTTTATCTGTGTATTTGCAACGGTTATGCACGTATGTGAAGTTCACAGACAGGGTAGTTATGCAACCGTCACAGCAGTGACAGTATACAGAGATGGCATGGCTGGCTGCTGCAGAGAGGCCCGTTCTCGTGAGAGAGCTGACGATTTCCAAGAAACAGCGGTGACAGGGATCCCCCCCGAGTATCGCTGAACCACACTCTGCGATAGCTGCTCATATGAGCTTTTCCATTTGTCGTTTATTGGAAAAAAAAAGAGAGAGGAAGGAGAGGACATGAAAACACTTGTTGTTGTCAAGGGTGTTGGTGCAGAGTTTTGCCACTAGGGAGCATCAGGGACTGGATAATAATGACAAATGTGTTTTTTACTTTATGCATCCGTCTTCCTGTGTCTGTCTGCAAGCTTTTTTGTCCATATTTTCTGTCTCTATTTTTTGCCATATATGTTAACATTAACTGTACAATTAATCAAACATTGAATTATTTTAGTTTAGTTGAAGCTGACCTACTGATTTGAATATGATATGTAGTGAGATCATCACACACATCCACTGGCTGCATGTAAACCCAACTGGGCTGTTTGCAGGTCGGCTGCTTGTCCCTCTGCTGCTTTACATTGCAAATACGCCCGTGTTTACATTTGCTCCACACTGACAATGGTCACTATGGGTTACCTTGACTCACAACACAGGTAACCAATCAGAACTCACAGGGGGGGCAGTTCTCTGGAATAAAAAAAGAGGAAGCAATAACTGGCAAGGTCTGAAGGGAAGAAGAAGAAGAAAAAAATACACTGATCTGAAGCCCGTGTGTCACTCTCCTTGGTGACAGGGAGTTCGCAGGAGGAAACTGATCCCAGGTCTGTAAGCTAGATGAAGGTTTTTCTGCCAAAAGGGATGAGAAGAGTTTCCGTTCCTCTTCTGGATCCTCCAGGCAGCTGCCGCTCTGCCATATACAGACACAAGCTATAAACACAAGGTAAGCCCTCTGCTTCTTATTCCATATAACAGGCCCACTACTACTACTACTACTACTACTACTACTACTACTACTACTACTACTACTACTACTGCATAATGACAAATATACCCAGTAGAGCAAAAAGAAAGTGCTAGAAGCTCTTCGGGTGATTGCGTGTTACATGACATGTGCTGGAGGGAAAGTGAAAGTATTTTTCAGAGTGTGTGTGGGTGAGTTTCTGAGCGCTACGTTTGACGCAGTTGCCAGAAACGTTTAGAGAGAAAGAATTAAATATGATTTACTATAAACGACAGCACACCAGGAAGGCTGTTAAAACAGAGGTGTGTTGTGACCACCTCCACCATTCCCCCCCAATCTCCTCCTCTCCACACACACACACACACACACCATGTCCCACTGTGTTCATTTTAACAAGGCCCGGTTACCGCAAGCAACAAGAGGGGCTTATCAGCTGCTCCCTCACTTGCCATACTGTTATCAGCCTGGCCTAGTTCACACACACACAAACACACACACACATATACACACTCTCTGCCCCTTTCTGTCAAACACAACCCGCACTCTCTCTATCTCTGACTCTCTCTCACACACACACACACACACACAAACTGGGGAATGAATGTTATGGGGGCTTATCAGTGTCCTTAGGGGCCTGGCAACCACTTCACAGACTCAGATCCCGGTGCCGAGGCCACAGAGACAAACCTATGTGACCGGAGTGCTGATGAACAAAGGCTCTGTGCTGTTAGTGGCTGCTCTATAGAAGCAGCAGGCTGCAGGGCACGCTAACAATGAACATATACAGTATATACACATGGCACAATGGCAGGCAGCGGTGGCTACCACTCAAAGAGAGAAAAACAGCACAAAACACAAAATGCAAGCAATCATTCTTTACGTTTTGTACAACAACATTTATTGGTTCTAAAAAAAGCACGGCAGCCTGCCACACTGTACACCCAGAGCCGGATTTTCAGGTTAGTAGCTGCGTGGTGGTTAATTATAGTCAACCTGCACTACAACTCGACATGGAAAGACGTGATTTAGATTGAATACCTCTCTCCTTGGGCTGCTACTACTTGTTATTTTCTCATAAAATAGTGAAAAATGCCTATCACATTTTCCCAGAGCAAAGATATCAAACTTACTATCGTAGAAGACTCAGAAAAACAGCAAATATTCACATTTAAGAAGCTGGAATCAGAGAATTCCTGATATGTTTTGCTTAAAAATGATTTAAACGATTAATCAATTGACAGATCCTAAGTCCCGCCCCCCTTAGTTACTGTTGCTAGGTCAGACAAGCTGGACAAAAAGAAACATACTTCAGGCATAGTCTGCATATAAGAAGTGGACGTAGTCACCGTGACGTCACCCATTGGTTTGTGGACTGTCGTATTGAAGCCTCGAGTTCGGCATTTTGGCCGTCGCCATCTTGGTTTTTTGCAACCAGAAGTGACACGAGAGGGTGGAGCTAAGTACAACCGAACGCTGAATAAGACATTTTTAGGAGACCAAAATGTTACAAATAACTTTGATGAACTGAAAACACACTGTGAAAGGGGGTTACAGTCATAAGACGAAAACGCAGACAACTCCCAGACCGGACAACGCCGTGTTAGCGACCTGTCAATCACAAGGTAGCCACGCCCTAAAGCATACCTTGCTTTATGGTCTATATGACTCTAAATACGACCATGATTTACTAGATGAACATCATGCTGTATTGAAGCAGACTTGAAGAAGAAACTAGCAATTGAGACCATAAACTCATGTTTACAATGTTTACTGAGGTAATAAATCAAGTGAGATGTAGGTTCGTTTTCTCATAGACTTCTATACAATCAGAGACAGAGCTGTGCAGACAGCTGCTGCACAGAGTAAAATGAGAGCGTATCTGTAGAGTAAAAACACTTCTGACACCCTCCAGTCTTGACATGTACGGGGTGGACGGGAATGACTGAAACGTCTTTTTTATCGCGTTTACCGTGTTTGCAATATAGGGGCATTTGATTCGCAAACTAGAAAAGAAAGTGGGAGAGGGCCGTCAAGTAGGCGGGCCAATGGCCCCTTGGCCCCTTGGCCCCCTTACTTCCGGCGCCCATGCTTTGAACAGACGTTGCATATCTAAGTACATTAACAGGAAAAGGGGAAAGTTGACCGAGGTTCTGCCGGGCTCCAAGCTTGCTCAACTGTTATTGGAGCACAGAGCGAAAAGGGGCGGGACTTAGGAAGTGTCAATTATGAAAGCCTGGGGTTTTTCAGGAGGGGGGGGTTTAAAGAGACAGGCGCTAAAACGGAGCGTGTCAGACAGAGGGTGAATACAGGTATATTCAGACAGACAGTATGAGGAAAATAAAGTGTTTTTTGAACATTAAAGCATATAAACATGTTCTAGTAGAAACCCAAAATACAAGTATGAACATGAAAATGTGCATGATATGTCCCCTTTAAAAAGGACTATATCTCCTCTCTAACTTGCTTACAAAAGTAAACCATCCTCTGTTTTCCTACTACGCAAATCATTGAGCACCAAACGCATCAGAGGAAGTCGAAAAAAGAGAGGGCCATTGCTGGCAGACGATGTTGGCAGCGGTTTGGCACAGGAACTCAGGAAGCGGCGCCTCCTAACTGAGCTGTGCTTCCTGTGTGATAACTGACCCAAACATGTTGAGCCTCTATCACACACACACACACACATATAAAAGACAAAGAAGCGCGTTCAGGAACTGTGAGCGTATACCAAGACTGTTTCAACTCTACTGAGGATTAATGGGATTAAAATGTAGGAGCTCAGTGATTATATTTATTTCCTTGGAAGCGATTTGTTCACAGTGGGAGATATATTGTGCACAAAAACCTAAATGCTGGCGTGATCTTCGACAGAGGAGGGCTGAAGGTAAGCGCAGGTGTGCCAACAGCGTTTACAAGATACATTTGACAGTTGTGAGGGGGAGGCCGCCGTGCAGCAGCAACAGAAGAGATTAAATTCACTCGACGGTTAACTTTAACCTTAGAATTACTTCAAAAATGAAGGACGGAGGAGCAGGGACGGTCAGGGCGCTGGGGCCGAGCGATTAAAAGGAATTAACGTGGCCGAGAGAGGAAAAAACAAGTGACGAGGAGGAGAGAATAAAGGGGGAGTAGAGAAGAGGAGTTTTGTTCTGAATGTCCCCTTCACAGCCGTGTTGTAAGGAATGTGTACGTAACGCCCCTGAAACCTTGAACATTGTGCAAAGACATGATGTTTCAAGTTCAACACCAGCTGCCTCCCCTCTTCTCGTACCACACACACACACACACACACACACACACACACACAGCTCGGGCACACATTGCACTGCAAACGCTTCCTTCCTGTTGCTGGTTTAGCCGCTTTTAGAAGCGAGATAAGAGCAAACGCATGAGATATATGAAAGAGGGAAGCCAACTGTGCTGTTTTTCTTTGCCTCTCAGAGCACAGTGACCACATTTCTTTATTTGGACGTTTTATTTAAAAACTGGTTTTTCGCTGCAGGTGTGCTACTTTCACTGTGTTTTGCCTCCAACGGCTCACAAACATTTTGCTCTTCTGTTCTTATCTGGCAGGCTCAGTCAGACCACAGGACAGTTTAGCGGCCCCCACTTCCTCATCGAGAGTCGAAAGCAGAGCGGAGAGAACACGAGTTTCCTGTGACGCCTATGTGTCTCTGGTCAATTAGTTTACTCACATCACTCTTCCGCTGTTGAATCGCGCTGCTTGGAAAGAGGCCGGCCTCATCGTAATCCTGGGGGGGAGCTGATCTATGCTGACAGTCAACTGCTGCTCATCTGAAGATTCTCTCCAAAATACTGGATCTGTTGGGAAACAAAAAAACACAGCAGACCTTGTCAGTTATTTATAGTCTTCAGTGAAAAGCAGTGATGCTGTTTTCACGCAGTTAAGGTCGTGTGTGGGTTTTTGGGATATTCAGCCATGCTGCAGCAGTCAGAGCTCATCTTTGACTTTGCCAGTGACCATGTCAGCATGTCACAGGTAAGTAAACGTTAAAGCAGTTTCTTTGTGTGTGTGTGTGTGTGTGTTGAAACAGAGCTCAATCTGACAAATTGTAGTCTGATTTAACCTAATTATCTTTGTGTTGCAGTTGGGGTGTTACTCAGATTACCCTGCAGTGATTGTGGAGCAGGTTCCCCATCCACACCTGTTCTCATATGCAGGTCTAGCGTGTGAACAGTCACAGACAGAGCATCACCAGCAGCTGCTCAAAGGTCAGCGCGTACGACACACACACACACACACACAGGCTTTTTTTTACCTATCACATTCACATGTAATGATTGAAGCTCACCTGTCGTCCAATAGTCCAATAAATGGTTATTAAACGGTCCAAGCTTTGTTCTAGGAAGGTTTTATTCAAATCCTACTAGATTAAAACAGCAGTGGGTAGAAATGGAGCAAATATGATTTAAAAAAATATTTGTATAAAATGGTCTATATATCCTGACAGTAGTGCATGAGACAGGTAATCTGAAAAAAAACATGTAAATTAACAAAAAAATAAATGAATGAAGCATTTGAATACTGATTTGGACGTTGAATACCATAGCAATGGTTGAAGCTTCGAAGCATTCTGGTTAGCCCTAATATTACGAGTTGGTTCATTGATGCTACCGTTGCAGAATAAGCAAGCGCGACGAGTTGGCGTAATTTAAAGAGCGCCAGTCAAGTTTCAAACAAACAAAAACGCTGTGGAAAACATAATGGAGATATGCCATTCATGTTTGTTTCATGCATTAATTTGAGGAAGGTCACCGTCTCCTCTTCGCCCCACACAAATCTGCCGCTATTTTCCCTAGTCTTTCTATTTGTCTCTTCAGTGACAAGTGACATTTAAAGCACAAGTGGGTAGAAATGGAGCAAACATGATTAAAAATAGTTATATATATTGACAGTAGTGCAAAAAATCATGTGCAGCTATAGCCTACGCTTGTCTGACCTGTACTTATTATCTGTACCTAAGGTCCGCACAGGATTAGGTAAGATGGCCTTTATTCTCGGGTGCAAGCGGCCGAAATGGGTTTCCTCAGGAGGGTGGCTGGCGTCTCCCTTAGAGATAGGGTAAGAAGCTCAGTCATCCGTGAGGGACTCGGAGTAGAGTCCTTGCTCCTTTGCGTCGAAAGGAGCCAGTTGAGGTGGTTCGGGCATCTAGCACGGATGCCTCCTGGGCGCCTCCCTTGGGAGGTGTTCCAGGCACGACCAGCTGGGAGGAGACCACGGGGAAGACCCAGGACTAGGTGGAGAGATTATATCTCTACTCTGGCCTGGGAACGCCTCGGGATCCCCCCAGTCAGAGCTGGTTAATGTGGCCCGGGAAAGGGAAGTTTGGGGTCCCCTGCTGGAGCTGTTGCCCCCGCGACCCGATCCCGGATAAGCGGTTGAAGATGGATGGATGGCCTTTATTCTCGTAATGTTACGACTTTTTTTTCTCGTAAAGTTACGACTTTATTCTCGTAATGTTACGACTTTTTTCCCGTAATATTACGACTTTTTTCCCGTAATGTTACGACTTTTTCCCCGTAATGTTACGACTTTTTTCCCGTAATGTTACGACTTTTTTTCTCGTGAAGTTCTGACTTTATTCTCGTAATGTTACGACTTTTTTCCCGTAATATTACGACTTTTTTCCCGTAATATTACGACTTTTTTCCCGTAATGTTACGACTTTTTTCCCGTAATATTACGACTTTTTTTCTCGTGAAGTTCTGACTTTATTCTCGTAATATTACGACTTTTTTTCTCTCTAAGATATTACTTTTTTCTCATAATATTACGACTTTATTCTCAAAATCTCAGATGTTTTTTCCCTCAATGTAGCTCTAATACTTCGTAGTACATTTGCACTTGGTCCCTCACTGCATTAGACTTATATACTTTATACTTAGACTATAAACTGTGTTACCTTCATCACAATGCTCAAATGTTTTGCAGCTCCAGACAGATTTTGTTTATTTGTCTAAAATGTCTCTTTTGATAGTAAAGGTTGCTGACCCCTGCACTAGAGTCACACACACCATAGAAAGCCTGGTTCTGCGCATGCGCAGTAGCAGCCTCTCGTCGCACATGGACCACCCTCCGCAACTAAAAAAACCAGGAAGTGAAACCAAACATTCCCGACTGGTGTCTGGGAAAGACCGCTAATGAATCACATTAGGATGTAGACGTGGTCACTTCGGGCTACTAGCACACATGCTGCGGCTTGTTCCTCACCAGTGCTGGGAATTAAAAGTAAGTTACATCACCGTGTCGGGTTGTTTTTAACGACTTTAATGTAGTTTCCAGAGCGCGAGCACTGTTGGCAGTTGGTGCATGGCGAGGCCAACGGTTAACGGGTTTATTACAAAAACACAACATTACAACCGTTTATAGGGCACAAACTCACCTGTTGTGTTTCTTTAAACACTGCTTTTTGTTTTGACAGGTGGTTTGCTGGGTTTCTCAGCGGGATAAAGCGTGTTTGAGCCCGCAGACACCCAGCTGTTAGCTAGCAGATGTTTACTAGTTAGCTCCACAGCCTGCTCACATCACACAAATTAATGCGCACAAAAACAATAGACCCACTTTTAGAATAGTATTCTGCCGCTCAGGGACTTTACATGTGGTAAGATGTTGTTGATAAATAACAGAAGCTCAGAGCTGCACATATTGTTTAGTATGTGGAGGTAACAACACTATAAGCAGTGAAACATTATACTCATTTATTGGTATAATTTATCTAACTGCACTGAAGTTTAAGTAGGTGAAGTGGAAGAAAGTAGGGCAGATTACTAATGAACTTGCTGCTTTGGGTGGTTTGGATGATTAAAGGGTCAGTCCACCTAAACCAGAGGTCAGCAACCTGCAGCTCCACATGCAGCTCTTTAGCTCCTCTCCAGTTTTAAACATGGAAATTAATAACTGTCTTTTGTTTCCATTTTCATTTGTATTTATCATTGTTGTAGGACGGTAGGATTAGGACCACATTGAGGAAAAAAAATAAATCTGAGATTTCGACAATAAAGTCGTAATATTACGAGAATAAAGTCAGAAGTTTAAGAGAAACAAAAGTTGTAATATTATGAGAATAAACTCAAATTTATGCGTTATTTTCTTTTTCTCTCGTAAAGTTATGACTTTTTTATTGTAATATTATGACTTTATTCTTGAAATCTCTGATTTTTTTCCCCCTCAATATGGCCCCAACACTCCGTCTCATTTGCACTTTGGCCCTCACTGCATTAGACTTATATACTATATACTTAGACTATAAACTGTGTTCCCTTCATCACAATGCTCAAATGTTTTGCAGCTCCAGACAGATTTCTTTTTTTTTTTTTTTTTTTTGTGCTTAAAATGGCTCTTTTGATAGTAAAGGTTGCTGACCCCTGACCTAAACAAACAAAAAAACATGTTCTCCCTTACTTCTAGTGAGTATACCCAACCAAGGTACCCCTGCAGTTATACCATTGGGTACCTGGAAAGATTGTGCAGCAGCTTATTGGAGCACATCTAGTACATCTATTGCCACAATAACCACTAACGTTCCAGTTACGATAGGCCACATGCACAACATGAGTCAGTTGTAGCACCACAACCCCAACACCTGTGATTGAAAGCAGTGAAACATTATACTCATTTACTGGTATTATTTATCTAACTGCGCTAAAGTTTAAGTAGGTGAAGTGAAAAAAAGTAGGGCAATTTACTAATGAACTTGCTGCTTTGGGTGGTTTGGATCAATTAAAGGGTCAGTCCAGCTAAAGCAGGGGTCAGCAACCTGCAGCTCTGGAGCCACATGCGACTCTTTAGCTCCTCTCCATTCTCTTAATATTACGACTTTTTTCTTGTAATATTATGACTTTATTTTGGAAATCTCAGGTGTTTTTTCCCTCAATGTGGCCCTAAGACTCCGTAGTACATTTGCTCTTTGGCCCTCACTGCATTAGACATATACTATATACTTGGACTATAAACTGTGTTACCTTCATCACAATGCTCAAATGTTTTGCAGCTCCAGACAGATTTTTTTTTTGTTGCCTAAAATAGCTCTTTTGATAGTAAAGGTTGCTGACCCCTGGCCTAAACAAACAAAAAAACATGTTCTCCCTTACTTCTAGGTACGCCAAGGTACCCCTGCAGTTATACCATTGGGTACCTGGAAAGATTGTTGAGCAGCTTATTGGAGCATATCTAGTACATCTATTGCCACAATAACCACTAACGTTCCAGTTACGATAGGCCACATGCACAAGGCACGCCTCACTTTGTTACCAACATGAGTCAATTGGAACACCACAACCCCAAAACCTGTGTTTGAGAGTGTGTGAAAAGTAGTTATCAAGCAGAAAAGTCTGAATAGATAGCTAAAAGTAATGAATAAAGGGTTGTATCGTGCAGTTGCTTCCACTCCCAAGTGGCAGTGGCATGAATGCAAACTTGACCGAATCTACTGGAAAAAAAGGCTAAGCTCAAACATTGACAATTACTGGATCACTATGTCTTGTATTTATTCAGCCACAGTTTCCCTGTAGTGAATTACTATCAAACAATTCCAGGAAAGCCCATCCCGTCTATTGAGTGGGTACAATGAAGGGGCACATCTGACAAATACGTTTGGGAACCGCTGCCCCTTGTCCCTTTATGACTTTCATTTGTGGTGCTCACAACTAGGGGTGGGGCGATATGAATCAAATCCTCTAATCACAGCATCTGCCGTATATCCTGTGATTAATATACATATTAAATTTGTCTGAAAAATCAATTGAGAAAATATTAATGGACAGGAATGTCTGCTTTTGGCTAGGCTTATCCAGCAAATTAAATACCTGACATATGTCAAGGTGATTCATCTCATTAATGTTGCTGTTGAATATTTTGAATTAAAATCCTTTCACCCCAATTGTAATGGGATTGCAGCAGAAAGTTCAGAGGCACACATCTTGCAGTGTTGAATAAAACCAAAACCATCTGCATAGCTAGATATTGTTAGAGCTGCAACGATTAATCAAGTAATCGATTAGTTGTCAACTAAATTAATCGGCAGCTATTTTGATTATAAGTTTGAGTATTTTTTTTAAAGAAAAACTCTGATTCCAGCTTCTTAAATGTAAATATTTTCTGGTTTCTTTACTCCTCTATGACAGTAAACTGAATATCTTTGAGTTTACATCATCGAGAAAATAATCGACCGATGAATCAAAAATGAAAATAATCCTTAGCAGCAGCCATAGATATCTCTAGCGGTGAGAGGATGTTTTCATAATTTGGCTCAACCGTCTCGCTTTGTCATCTGTGCTTCTCATGTTTAATTTTCCTCCTGCTAAATGCCACCCTCCTCCACCTGCTAATAAATGTTTTTGTATGTTACTCCCCTCTCTGTGTTCTGCAGTGGAGCCATATGATAGTGGAGAGGAAGAGACCATGGAGACACTTGTTGCTGCCGACTCGCTTCTTAACATGGACTGTCCTGACATCCTCTCCCTGGAACACTACTGTGAGCACACACACACACACACCTGAGTTAACACGACTCACATGCACACTAACAGAGTGAAGATGCCCTAATAAAACCCCACCGCTGCTTTTTGATGTAGGACATGTCTGACTGCGAGGTGTTATTTTTAGACACGTTGGTCACGGTGCTGTTCTCTTTCATTAAATCTGTTTATGCCCCCCCTGCAGCCCAGACCTTCTTACCGTCACTGGGTGATGTCATCACTACTCCTGTTACCCAGGTGACTGTGTCAGCAGAGGGGGTTGTGGGAGGTTTTGACCAGCCACAATGGCACTCGTTGCACACAAAGAAGCCTGCGGCACAGCTGCAATCCAAAAAGAGAGGTCAGTCGCTCTCTGTATTATCAGCTCATCTGAAACTAATTGATGGTGTGATTGTAAATAAGTGTGTGATTATATTAAATATCTTGTAAATGACCTGCTTTTATTCTTCAACTACTCAGGGAGGAAACCTCGACATAGAAGGGCAGAGTCTCCCACACCAGACATTATAGTGAAGAAGGACAAATACAACAAAGGTATTACTTTTAGTATGACACAAGTCTGAAGTAAATGCGGTCAGAGTAACATAAAGGCTGCAGCATTACATGCACAGAGAGACCAATGTGGATCACAGGGGATCCGTCACTTTTGCAACACAGCTTTTACAACTGTCATTTTTCCATGTTGTTTCTTTGTCTTTTCCTTTTCCATCATGTTTCCTGTGTTTGTGCTTCAGGAGGAAACACGCTGTACCTGTGGCAGTTCCTGATGGAGTTGCTGCAGGACCGACAGGTCTGCCCCCGCTACATTAAATGGACCAATCCCCACGCAGGAATCTTCAAGCTAGTCAACTCAAAAGCAGTGGCCAGACTCTGGGGCAAACACAAGAACAAGCCAGATATGAATTACGAGACGATGGGCAGAGCACTCAGGTAAACTAGCACAAGAGGGCTAAGGCCACTCAAAAATGTCATCCTAACTAGTGATGTCACCATACCAGAAGTTTCCTCTCTATTATCTGTTTTATATTGCTGTGAAAACATCTCCTTCAAACAACTGGATTTATTCAAGTTTCTCGCCAAAAACTACATTTTACAAGATTACATTTGAACACATCATGATAACATTAGAATTTACCTTCGCCCAATACTCATTTTTACTGAATAGAGCCTGAATGGATCATAATGCAAACCAATGGCACCTCCCGTTAACGTTAGCAGTTAGCTCCGTGCAGAACTGTGCTGCTTACAGGCTGCTAACAGCTAACCTTAACTAGCTCTCCTCCTGCCAATATCAACACAGATTTGTTGTTTGCACGCATCCATAGTGGCTTTATTCTGTAAATATGTGTGGTTTGTTTGTTAACGCTGAACCTTTGTGTCCATGTAGGTACTACTACCAGAGAGGCATTCTGAATAAGGTTGAAGGACAGCGTCTCGTCTACCAGTTCACCTCTCTGCCCAAAGATATGATTTACATCACAGACGGAGACGGCATCAAAGAGGAAGAAGATGACGATCCCGACGACAACAGTGGCGTGAGCGACGACTCCGATGACAGCACTATACCTTCTAGCGACCAATCGGTGGAGGAGGAAGATCTGCACCCGCCACAGAAGAAAACGACATCCGGCTCCGTTCGAGCCCCGGCCACCCAGCGGACCAGGCCGCCTACCAGGGCCCCGGGCCAGCGCGACACCGTACTGCGGCCTGCCAGCGCCAGCCTGATCCAGGAGCAGCATTTGCCCATCGTGTCCGCAGAGATGCTGCGGACCCTCCAGAACCTGCAGAAGGTCCAGTCCCTGCAGCCCGCGGGGCACGCCTCAGTCTTCAAAACAGCCCAGCTGCTGGGGAGTCTGTGTGAGCGACAGGCCGCCGCTGAGGTGGATGTGGACAGAGTGGGTGCACAGGAGGAAAAGTCACACCCAGGACACAAAACGTCACAAGTGGAGACTCCACAGCTAGTGCCCTTAACTAGCTCCGACCAGTAGAAAAGACCAATAACCCCCCCCCCCCAAACACTCCACTGACTCAGGACCAGCTACAGAGCTGCGCTTTGTTGTGGCAACGTCTGCACACCAGGGCCTATACTTCTTAAGAGTGGGAGCATTGATCTAGGATTATTTTTGTATTTTAGATTATATTGTGAATTGTTAACAAAAGTAATTCTACATCACTGCTTCCTCCTTGACGTCTGAGTTGGCAGGAACCAAAATCTCACAACATTTAGTAGTTTACTTTCCAAGAGACAGCTAGCTCACGTGCTTTATCTCAGCCTCCTGTCGCTCTCTTAACCAAGACACCAAAGAACAGACATGCACTGGAATCAACAGCCTCTCTGCACCTTCTGCAGACACACCTTCTGCTTCTTGCACTTCAAATGATCTGATCCGCACACTGTGCCCTCCTCTTCCTCCGCCTTTACTCTCGCTCTTTCCCACTCTTTATTATTATTTTTTTATTACTATCACATGCTGAATCATTCCTCTGCCTTGAAAATGGCTTTGCACTAATGTTTACCCCTGCTGTAAGTTTCTTCTCTAAGTGCCTGATGCTCTCCCGTCCCTTCTTCCTGTGTTCCTGGTAATCACGAGGTTATTGAGGGAAAACATTCCATATTATTTTGTGTTTGTCTTTTTTTAAGATTATGTTTGTATTGTGAAATGTTGAAAACAAGGGATCACTGTTTTTTTGTAGAATAGTAATTTAGCACTGCTGCTGTTTGTAGTCGATGTATCTACACAGTGGACCTTCCTTTTGTTGACAATCACCCGTGAAATGGCCTTTTATTTAGCTCCTTTGCCTCCTGCTACTATTTAGCCTTTCTGCTATGCACACATTCTGTTTAGTTTATTACACGTATATAATGCATATATGAACCGCTAAAGCCTTGATATCCCTATGTATTGTGTGTTTATATACTGTATGTCATATGTGAACATGCTTGACTTTGTGCCTTGTTGCCATTTTCTCCCTCAGGTTCATTCAAAATTAGTTTTACTGCACAGACTATATATGCAAGGAGTAAAACGGCTCGCCCTTTTATATTGAAGTAATGCTAAGTTCAGCGTCTCACTTCAGTTGATCTTAGTTTGGCCTCACAAGTTTCACTCCAAATATAGACTGAGTTTATAAGATTTAGGCCGGCTTGGTTTAGGAGATGCTTGTAATTTGGCCTTCGCCCCCCAGTTCCCCAGGGAACCATATGCAAAACTGTTTTCACTTTATTACTGAGTAAACCGCCCTTCACTTTGCTTTATCTGGAGGCCTCTTGATACTGTAAGTTTTACTGATATTGCTGTGTGAGCTTGTAGCAGAGGGAGAGGTGGAGTTTCTGTTGCCTTATTTTTGTTGTGTGTTGCCTTCATGCAGTCCAGAGGTGTTGGAAAGATAATGGTCTATTATATGAAATAAACTTAATTTTGTCATTGTGTGAAATTCGTCGTCACTCATTTATTCATATCAGCATCGGTGGTTAAAAGTATCTAAGTACTGTACTTAAGTCCAATTTTTTGAGGTACTTGTATTTGACTTTTTTTTTTTCCATTTTCTGCTACTTATTACTTCAACTTTTTGTTGTGGTGCTTCCGTGTAGTTTTGTTGGAGTCTGAGTGAAAAGCGTAGCCACGCGCGAGCGCGCATGAGACACCGACCCGGATTGATTTATATGTGTAAGAAGTTACAAAACAGTCCCTTTAAGGAATGGCAGCAGGTGTATTTTCATGTCATTGCCAATAAGTTGGTTGTCATTAGAAAAGGGTCGTGTCTAGAAGGTAACCCGCAAATTGAAAACATGCAAAAACTCTTGCGATATTCGATGCCCATCGACCTATTTGGTCGATGGGCCATTAAGGTAAGATCAATGGCTAACCTTAAAGGTCCCATACTGTGCTCAATCTCAGTTTCTTACTTGTATTTTATGTTTCTACTAGAACATGTTTACATGCTGCAATGTTAAAAAAAAACTTTATTTTTCTCATATAGTCTGCCTGAATATACCTGTATTCACCATCTGTCAGAAACGCTCCGTTTTAGCGAATTTCAACGGAACGGCAATGGAATTGCATTGCTAGGAAACAGCTTGGGTCCATGTTTACTTCCTGTCAGCTGATGTCATTCAAATACACTGCAACAGGAAATAAACTTGTGAAATTGTCTAAATATTGTAGATTTGTGACATCACAAATGGACAGAGATCCTGACTGCTTGTTTCAAACGCACAGTTTCTGAATACGAGCTGTGTGTATTAATCTGTGGATTCAGCGTTTTGATACTTTCACAGTATTTATATATCACTTAAACCTGCTTTATAATATAAAAGACATGAAAATCTCACTTTTTACAATATGGGACCTTTAAAGGTTCCATATTATGCTCATTTTCAGGTTCATACTTTTATTTTGTGTTTCTACTAGAACATGTTTACATGCTGTAATGTTAAAAAAAAACTTTATTGTCCTCATACTGTCAGCCTGAATATGCCCGTATTTACCCTCTGTCTGAAACGCTCCGTTTTAGCGCATTTTGACGGAATTGCAACAGAATTGCGTTGCTAGGCAACAGCTTGGGTCCATGTGTCAGATACACTGCAACCAGGAATAAACTGGGACACATTTAGAATGTTTACGTTTAAAATTGTGTCAAGGGTCTAAATATTGTATATTCGTGACATCACAAATGGACCGAAATCCTGACAGCTTGTTTCAAATGCAGAGTTTCTGAATACGGGCTGTGTGTATTTCCAGGTGGACTGAGTGTTTAGATACTTTCACAGTAATTATATAGGAGCCTTAAAGGGACTATTTGTAACTTTTTAAGCGTATAAATGTAGCGGGTCGCCACACATGCGCGTTCGCATATGCGCGCTCGCGTGTGGCTGGAGCCTCCACACTGCAGAAGAGTTAGTTTAGCTCTGAGAATATCTAGTGAATGCACAGGGGACGTTTGTGCAGAAATAAATGCTGCAGCTCCTCCAGACCAACAGAGCTTTCCCGTGTCTTGTGAAGTGACAGAGCTCTTCAGAGAGTTATGTTACCCTCTCGTTACCGACCGGGTGCCGGTGTCTCCTCTGCTCTCTCCGGCTGCGGGCGGAGAGAGCAGGGAGACATGCTGCAGAGCCCCGCTGCATCAGCCTGCACTTAGGCAGGAAAAGCCAACACTAGGACCAGATCTAAATCATGTTCATGGAGAGACCTTCGTCTGGTCAGCTAACATTACTGCCAAGCAGCTGAAATATAGAGTGATATTGTGCTTTTAGCTTACGTGTGTCGCCTCACTGTTTTGAGCGACGCTCGTTCAGGTATATTTAGAGCGAGCAAGCGCGAGCCCGACGCTGACTTTCGTTGATTTCACGGCCACAGGTGTCGCTGTTAAGAAGCATTTCTGAAAGTTACAAATAGTCCCTTTAAGCCTGCTTTATAATAAAAAATAAAACATGAAAATCTCACTTTTTTATAATATGGGAGCTTTCACTTATACATTTGAGGTCAATGCTTAACCCCTTACCCATCTCTCTCCCCCAGTTGGCTGGTTCCCTTCTTCTTCTACACCACCATTAGAAGGTGTTGTCATGACTCCTCCAGGCCGGTAGGTGGAGCTGTAGCGCAGTGAGCAGTCGGATGTTGACAGTTGCCCGGCCTCCTCCTCCTCCTCCTCCTCCTCCAGACGCTGCTGCTGTCACGTTTCCAGAAGTCTCCACATTTCACCAGAACTTTCCTGCCACCTTAGAAACAGTAGCAAAGCCCATGGCAACCGAACGGCAAGTACACTATACTAATCCTCTTGTATTCACTGTTCATTAACGTCTCTCTGCAGCTGGTTAACTGAAGCTCTCTCTCTTCAGCAGCTTCTCCGAAAGCTTCATAGACGAGGATCCACAGAAAGCTCTGCAGGTAAACACTAGCTCTAGTTAGCTAACTACAGACAAATACAACATATCAGCCGGCTCTTTCTCATCACATTAACTTCCTCTGACTATCATTAACTACATGTTTTATAAAGAACATTGAGTGTTTCTGATGTTATCACTGATTCTGACACTAACTAGCCACGTTAGCTAACGTTTCCTGTTAGCATCACTTTACAAGAAGAGCAGTTAGCTATAACTTTATGTAACAATACCACTTATACATTAGCAGGACATTTATTTTATTATGCTTATTTATTCAGACTTATTATACCACTATTACTAATGCGACATTTCTTAGTCACAAGGCAACGTTAGCTAACAGTGATGAGCTTCTTTTTTAGCTGTGTCAGGCTATCAGCATGATGAGCATTAAGCACACACTGTAGTCTTCAATAGATTCAACCAGAAGTCAGTAAATCTGTTTACTAGTTGTATTGACTTCATAACCTTTATTTAACACATTGAGATTAAAACCTCTTTTACAAGTGAGACCTAGCCAAGACAGGGTCACATAGCAGCATCCAACACATACAATTTGCACCTTTTCTTACACTTTATATTGTCCTCTTTTGGTTTATGTGTAGTAATTTATTGTTTTGATACCACTGGTTACGGGTTTTAGTTTTCTCATTATTTGGTCTTTATGTTTTGTTCTTTTATTGTTGTTTTTATTTTGTCTGTATTTCATTGTATCTGTGCAAGCACTTTGAAACTATGTTTAGAAAGGTGCTATACAAATAAAGATTATTATTATTATTATTATAAAAAGACAACATTGAATCACGACAGCAACAATAGGTACGACAAAATACATTACATCATTAAACAGTACATTAACAGTGCTGCATGTTGGTCATGTGTTTGTTATTTAATTGAAACAACTGCAGCTTGCAGTGACCACTTCCTTAACTTCATTATAAGGACTTGTTAACATTTAAACACTTTTCCGTCCAGTTATTCCTCAGTTCATTATGGGAATAATGGAGACTGCTCTATTATATTTCATTAAAGGTCCCATATTATAAAAAAAAGTGAGATTTTCATGTTTTTTTAAAAATATAAAGCAGGTTTAAGTCCTATATAAATACTGTGAAAGTATCTAAACACTCAATCCACAGGGAAACACACACAGCCCGTTTTCAGAAACTCTGCATTTGAAACAAGCTGTTAGGATTTCTGCCCATTTGTGATGTCACAAATATACAATATTTAGACCCTTGACACAGATTTAAACGTAAACATTCTTAATCTGTCCCAGTTTATTTCAGGTTGCAGTGTATGTGAATGTCATCAGCGACAGGAAGTACACATGGACCCAAGCTGTTGCCTAGCAACGCAATTCTGTTGCAATTTCATCGCAATTCCGTCAAAATGCGCTAAAACAGAGCGTTTAAGACAGGGTAAATACAGGCATATTCAGGTCGACAGTATGAGAAAAAACAAAGTTTTTTTTTAACATTACAGCATGTAAACATGTTCTAGTAGAAACACAAAATACAAGTATGAACCTGAAAATGAGCACGATATGGGACCTTTAATGCTCAGCACTTTCACTATTATTTGCCAAAGAGATCCTAGAATAATGGATTTACTATTAAACATGGTCAGTGGTGACAATTTAGCAGACAGAGGAAACAAACATGTCAGCTTTTTTTTGTGTTACTTTTCCATCTTTATCACAACTGAATCAAACCAGTACTGTAAGTTGTCCATTTTAACTCTGTCCTCTTTTCTTGTAGGAGCTTAATGAGGCCTTGCAAGCAGACTCTGACAATGCTGAGTGGTTGTGCCAGCGTGCCTATGCCCACATACTTCTCAAAAACTACAGCTGTAAGTCTGCAGACCACATGCATTCACAGACATGTTAGCTATAACTAGGGCTGACCCGAATGCTTGGAAGCTTCGACCGTTGCCATGGTATTCGACCTCCAAATCACTATTTGAATGCTTTGTTGTTGTTTTTTATACAAGTTTGTGATAATAAAGTATGTATAAATCCCCAAATAGCCCATGAAATTAGGAATAATCCCACAACATTATTCATATTCAACATTATTATATTATTATTAGTTATTGCGAAGCTTCGAATACCTTCAAATATTTCTCACCGAAGCTTCGAAGCCCAAAAAATGGTATTTGGGAAAGCCGTAGTTATAACACAGTCCTTTTTAGGGATGCACAGATTGTGAAATTCTGAGCCGATAGCGATGTTTAAAATAACAATTTTGCCGATACTGATGCCAGTACTGATGTCGATATCGATGTCTTTATGTATTTGTTTTTGTTGTGATTTATTCCATTTTGGTCCAGGAAACAAAGTTAACTTATAAAGTATAACTTCATTATAAAAGAAAATAACTGAGCTGTTATAAACTTATACATTCAGCATTTCATTACACTGTCTTTGAATGAGCACAAATTCAGTCATACGCATTTATGAAAAAAACTTTAATATAGCCTTCTTTCACATGAAAAAGATTCTTTTTTCAAAAATTTGAATAACCAATACAACATTCAGCCTTCGTGAAATTGATGCCACACAACAGATAAAAACATCGGCCACTGCCATCGGCGAATGTCATCTTATTTACCGCTAGGCCAAAGGCAGTTAACAAGAAGAATTTCGGCCGATAAATCGGTGCATCGGCAAGATGCATGATTGCAGTTGTTTGCAGGAAATATAAATGTCTTCAAATTCTATGGAAACTATGATGTTGTCTTTATGACAACTGCCCACAATATATGAGTGTAGTTTGTCCTTCAAACACTGGAGTAGCCGTTGTGATCCAGACTGCAGAAAAGAACATTTCCTCTGAGATCCTTGAATTAATAATCTGGTACCCCTCAGCAATCACTAGAGGAAATCGGGGTGGCATGAATATTAATTTTCTAAGTGATACAGGCTGGATGAATGTTTCCCAAAGCCCACGATGACATCCTCAAATATCTTGTTTTGTCCACAACTCAAAGATACAGTATTCAGTTTACTGTCATAGAGGAGTAAAGAAACCATAAAATATTCATATTTATGATGTTGGAATCAGAGAATTTTGACTTTATGTCTGATAAACATAGTGTCATTTTCCCTCCCCAGGTGCTGTTGATGATGCCAAAAAAGCACAGCAGCTAACACCCAGCCTTCCCCTTGCTTTCATGCGAACAGGGTATGTACTATAATATAAATACGATAAATAAAATGAGAGAAAATCACACTTACAGGTGTTTGGTGTATGTGCTGAGCTGAAGCTACTGTTGATGGACCAAATGACTCTGTGTTGTTTTGCAAAATCTGTTATATAAAGTGGATTGGGAAACATCACAATCACATCATAGTTAAACATATTATTCTTGTTGCGTTAAAGTAACAGTTCAACTTTTCTCTCCAGCCAGCCATAAAGTTTATGTACAAGAATTGTTTTAGTTATTTAACTTCTTTAACAAGATACATTATAAAACAGTTTGTGTAAGAAGAGACACTTTAATTTTTCCCTGACCTTCTGATCTGAGTATATGTGACATGTTTTTGTCTCCCAACTGCAGATTAGCAGAATACCACCTGAACCAGTACAAGTCAGCACATGCAGCTTTCACTCAGGGACACCAACTGGATGGTGAGTGCAGCCTATTTTTGCCTTGAGTACAAACTTCCCATCATCATCATCATCCTCCCACTCTCTACCAACCACTGAGAGCAGCAGTAGCAGCTGCTGTCTGTTTCACTCTCCTCATTGAATACAAAGTGATAAACCTGTGTCCTTTAACTTTAGGGATAAAATACATTGCAGTATGAATTCTTAACATTCAGATTTTATTATTTCTTACACTATGGCCTGGAAAATACTCCTTTCTGATTGGCTGGCAGGTATCTTAAAAGTGTATTACAGGAGTGAGGTCAAGGGACCCTTTTGAAAATGGCAATGACAGTTTTTCTTCACCAAAATTTAGCGTAGATTTGGAGCGTTATTTAATCTCCTTCGAGCAGGTAGGTACCAATGGATTCATTAGATGCCAGTATGATGCCAGTATCTTCACTCTAGCTTTAAAACTGAGCCAACTACAACCTCCGAAAGATCGATTGCGTTAATGCGTTAAAGAAATTAGTGGTGTTAAAACAAATTTGTGTTAACGCGTTAAGTATATTTTAATGCAAATACTTTTGTACTTTTACTTAAGTAAAATTTTGAATGCAGGACTTTTACTTGTAACAAAGTATTTCTACACACTGGTGTGTGTACATTAATACTTTTATTTAAGTAAAAGATCTGAGTACTTCTTCCACCACCGGTGGTATCTGGCCATGATCTAAGCGTGGTACTCTTCGGGTTACTCTTCGACTCCACCTCGTCCATTATATTTGTATATCAGGAGACTTTGTTGTGTATTATTATTTACATGTTTGATGCTGTAGTTGATGCTAGCAGTCGTCTTCTTCACTGCCTTTGTTGGTGCATTTTTGCATATCTTGGTGTGTTACCACCATCTGTAGATCAGTGGAATAGTGCATGTGTGTGATGCATATATGTGATAGACGAAATGGGAAAAAATGTCTCCATAGCGCTACTAGAGCTTTTAAAAGTTTAAATAGAGAGGCGATGTATATTTATAGAGCCTAAACAATACATATTTATTATGACCACACATCTGTATGGAATCAGTTAAGCAGGTAAAGCAAGAGGGTTTTTATTCTTCCTGTGCATTTAACTCCATACTGTATGACCACATGTTGTCGAGCCAGATTAACCTGAATGTTGACTATAGCCTACTACTGTGATATTTAAATTAGCCATGACAGAGTTTACAAACATTGAGCTTCAGTTGGTCCTCTATACTGTATTAGGGCTGAAACTAACACTTTTCATTATCAGTTAATGAGCCGATTATTTTCTTAAGTAAGTGATTAATGGTTTGATCCAGAAATGGTAAAAAAACAGAAAAAGACTACAAGGAAAGAAGCTAATAGCAAATATCTTCTAGGATAGTTTCAGTTATTAAAATGTTTTTTTTCCTAGCTGGAGGTATTGCATCACATCCCTGAGCAGGGCTGAATAGGTTGATAGCTTTCTTTGTTTTCAGTTAAAGGTCACCTATTATGCAAAATGCACTTTTCCATGTCTTTTAAACATCAATATCTGTCCCCAGTGTGTCTACAGGCCACCATAGTATCATAAAAGACCATCCTCTCTCTTTTTCTCCTCCTCCGTTTGTCCGGAAATGGGTGCAGAAAAAAAAATCGCTTTTTTTCCTTCTCTTCTGACGTCATTAGAGAAATGCAAGCCATGTAAGGGTTTCCTGGTCGAACCAGAGAGAACCTTCAGTAGCTGACCCCGCCCCACAGCGCGTCACTGTCTCTCCTCCTCAACCTAACTTGAGCAAAGTCTGCAAGAACCAGCAGAACAGGCTTCATGTACTCCCATCATCTAAATATAACATGTTCTTTCACAAAGGCTTTATGTAATTACACTGTTTAAACAGATGATATTTATATATTATATATATTTGATGTCATGCATGTAGCAGAGTACAGGTAGTAAATAGTGACTTGTAAGCAACACAACACATTTCTGTTTCACAGTCAAACTTTATTTGAGTTGACAGATGACAATATTAATTATTCACAGCATTTGTAATCATCTCACCTGTTGGTTATGTTAACATGGTACAGGAGAAAGTCTTCAGCTCTGGTAAACTATGGTAAGCTAAGCTCCGGTGGTCTGTAGTCATGGTAACACAGAGACAGCTACTACTGTAAATAATATACCATTACTCTGATCTTCCATACATTTATCTTTTAGCAGAAATAATGAACTGACTACTGTTTCACATCTTCTATTTTCCACCCTGATGGTCGCTGTGTTTACACACCGTGTCATAGCGGTAGCATGTAGCTAACCGTTAGCATGTAGCTACATGCTAACGGTTAGCTCTGTATCTCCCATCTGCTTTCAGCTATCTGCTCTCCTCTGGGATGATTCTGTCGGTCATTTCTCACAGATGGATCTGTAAAGACAGACGTAAAACAGAGTGTATGTTTACGGTTTACAGAGTTGATGCATGAGGTAAACACTGAGTTAACTAACAGAGCTATAAATAGTATTATTTACCTGAGAGAAACCGTCAGGAAAACCTGGAATCTGGACCGCAGATGTTCATCATGTGTCGCCGATTTCTGATCAGATTCCTCCGGTAACGTGCGCTGGGTGAAGTTTCTGGTTTATAAACTTTAAAGTGGTTTATAAGCTCTATTCTAGCTGCTATCTCTCCACTCGTCTCTCTCTCCAGAGCTGCTCCGGGAGGGAGGGGGAGGGTGACGCTGTTGTTGTTGAGGAAGTTTGATTGACAGAAAACGCTGACCAATCAGAGCAGAGTGGGAGGAGACAGGCTGTGAATCAGTGGTTTTCAGACAGAGGCTGAATTAGGCTCTGAGGCAGGCAGACTCAGGCTGCAGTATGAGAAGAATAAAGGGTTTTTTGAACATTGCAGCATGTAAACATGTTCTAGTGCAACATTAAAATACATCTATGAACCTGGAAATGAGCATAATATGTGACCTTTAAGTAATATCAGGCCACATGATGATGCTATAAAAGAGCTGTTGTGCATTTTGGGCTTTAAGTCCAGAAATAGCCAGGATCGGGTTTGGCTCAAGGGATCCCTCCAAGATGTCTGATAAGGATGAAAAGATTTGAAACCAGTAACTACCGGTGTTGGTGCACGTCCAGATCACGCAGGCTAGTGAAGCCAGTGTCTGTCCACATTGTTCACAACTGTAGCCATTGTCAACCTGGACACTATTACCACCATTTTCAATATACATATCCGTTGTGAGCAGAACTTCATTAGTGTCTTTTACTGCAGCTACAGTGTCTCCAACTCTGTTCATTAAACTGATGGTCCCCCAAAACCACCCGAAACATGAACAACAACACATGGATTTTCTCTCCATTATATTTGCATACACTTAATTTTCTATTTATCAATGACCTAGAAATTTGCAGTATTTTTGTAACACTTACAGCAGCTTTCACCGTCATCAAGACTCCATTTGAATGGATACATTTTTATAGACGTAACAGAACAAGCTGTTATGTTTAAAAAAGACATGCTTTGTGTCTTTTTTTTTGGAGCGTTGACGCTATGCAGTAGGGCTCTATTCATAGACTGAATACAAGAAGTGGACGTAGTCACCGTGACGTTACCCATTGGTTGTGGACTGCTATTTTGAAGCCTTGAGTTTGACGTTTTGGTCGTCGCCATCTTGGTCTTTTGCAACCAGAAGTGACACGAGAGGGTGGGAAGAGAGTGGGAGAGGTAGGTGCCCAAAATGGGTCAAATAACTTCATGAACTGAAAACACTCTGTGAAAGGGTTAAAACACGAACAACTCCCAGACCGGACAACATCGTGGTAGCGACCTGTCAATCACAAGGAAGCCACGCCCTGAAGCATACCCTTCTTTATGGTCTATTTTACTCTGAATGGGACCATAATTTACTAAATGAACATCATGCTGTATTGAAGAAGACTTGAAACTAGTGATTGAGACCATAAACTCATGTTTACAATGTTTACTGAGGTAATAAATCAAGTGAGAAGTAGGGTCATTTTCTCATAGACTTCTATACAATCACTTCTTTTTGCAACCAGAGGAGTCGCCCCCTGCTGGCTGTTAGAAAGAATGCAAGTTTAATGCACTTCAGTATTGACGTCACTTTTCAGACCTGGAGGTTGCCCACTGTCTCTATTGACAACTGGATAAGTGGTCAAAAGTAAATCAATGGAATGGTGGAAAAAAATCAAAGTCTAAAATTCATCAGCGCTGTCAGAAGAGCTGTGAATCTATTTTTAAACAAGTTTTGAGTTGAACAAATTTTGCTTGTAAAATATGCATCTCTTTTGGGGCTGCTGATAAAACCACCGGTAATGTAATAAACACGTCTTCTGTAGTTTCTGCTTTGGAAACAAATCTATTAAATTTATGACTTTAGCCTTCATCAGCACTTAGTCAAACCACTTTAGACTTCATTAACACCTCACTGATGCCCTCGTGTGTTTACACTAGATTCTCTAATTGAGCCTCTTTTTTTTGTATCAACATATAATACTTAACAGAGCAATAAAATGTCTTCTTTTTTGTGTTTTCCACAGTTTCTGACAAATCATTTGAGACCTGGATCAAGCGGTGTGAGGAGATGATGGGGGGTAAGCAGCTGAACTGAAACTTGTTTAATGTCTGTATTTTTATTAAGGTTAAGTTGGTATTTAGAGCTGATGTCGGTCTTTAATTTTAGGTTTATTAGCATAATAAACAATCTTTATTTAATTGATTTGATTAATTTAAAATGTTCAAAGGTATTAAATATTGGTACACAATATTGCCTATGGCGGTTTTGGATTAAAAAATTGTTTCAGACTTCCAAATCCATTACCGGTTGCGCTCTCACTTCTATTTACTCCCTGCTATCAAACACGGAGCTAAATGGCACAGTCAGGGAGCTGATCAGCCCATCTGATCAAACAAATGAGCTCGCACACATCCATGAATCCACAGCGCGAGTGTTTAGGCGGAGCCGCTCGGCCCAATAAAAGATGCATGCCATGTCTGGGGCCGTGTGTTTCTGTTTGCCGGTGATGCCTGGGCCCTCTGGATCATCTCGAGTAAACAAGAGCATGAGTTTTGACAAACACGCTTCACACCCGCATGCACACGTACTCCCAGGAGCGGTGTGATTCATCAGAGTTAACGTTACTGATGTTTGAAAGCCCCCGATGAGACCCAACTCCTTCGTAGGCTTGCTCACAGACGGCATGCGCAAACACACACCGGCAAGTGCACACCGGGGTGTACATCACCCCCCCCCATTCCTAAAACTTGAAAGTACCCTACTTGCGCTTGCTCACGCTCACACCAACAGTGTTTCTTCCGGTGACAGTGTGTTTACCACCAACCAACACACACACAACACCTGGTTATTCCATCACATGTGGCATCCTGCTTGTTTAAATATACACAAACTCCGACACTCAGTCTTTTTCACCAAACACCCTCCTCCTCCTCCTCCTCCTCCTCCTCACCATTTCAAACGCGACCTCATTAAGACAACATTAACACGCCTCCCGTCATCTCTCTCTCTCTCTGTAATGAAGTCATTGAATAATGTATGATAGCATGCTGGTAAACGGTGATCAGGCCTGCTTGGGCTCACAGGGCTTTTTAATGGGCGTGGATGGACCAGTAAACAAACTGGTGGAGGATGAGAGAGTGTCTGTGTGGGCATATCCGTCTGCTATCTGTGGACAAATGTGTGTTAGGTTAAAAGTAGTGTTCTTGTAGCTTTGCCATCATAGTTCAAAGGCTAGAGTTTGATTCAGGTAGCTTCAGGGGGTGTGTGTGTTAAATGTTTCCACCTGCCACTCACTCACCCAAATTCTTCTTCTCTCTTTCCAGAGCAGACGCAGATCGTCGGTGACAACAGAGTGAGTTTCTCCGCACGGCCACCAGGGGGCAGTGTTGCTCTCAGCATCAGCAGAGAGCATCAGGCTTGTGTATGCTCCTGTTCAAAGAAGGGAGCCCTACTGAGCTTCTTTTGTTGTCATGTTTTCTCTAATTTTTGCCCTTTTTTTTGTTTCATCCCTCTGCCTCATCATCACATCCTCCTCTCTAATTGTCATTCCGTCTCCGACCCAGCCGACACCAGCCGTTCCACCTGTGAAGTAAGTGCATAAATGCAAATACGCCTTATCTAGGCATCTGTTTATTTTATTTATGAGACCAGCGTAATGATTAACCAAGACTTGCGTCAAAGCAAAAACAAATGTACTGTACATAGACGAGACATGTTAATGATGAGCTGCTTTTTGTTATTTGAAGTTCTTGGTGTCGTGAAGTTTATATATTCGCAGCAGCAGCAGTGGTGGAAACAGAAACGGTCTTCAGACTTCTATCACGTATCTTTATTGATTTTACACATAATATATAATTTTTCCACTGAACCTGATTAATAATAAATTAAGGTTGATCGTCACCATGTCTCTTCAGTCTTCCCCACGTCCAACACAGTGGCCGGATATCCAGACATCTATACATATTTGATTGAATCACATTAGGCTCAGTGTTGTGTGTAAATAACCAACCTGTTAATAGACAACTGTTTCATCTATAGGCTGAGATTTAGTTGGAGACGACAGTCTGATGCTGCTAAAACGTTAATGTATGACCGTATTACTGCAGCAGCCTCACAGTCAAGCTAACGCTACCTAGCCATGCTAGTCACAGTCACCAGCATCATTTAGCAATTTACCACACTGACGGTGAATATTAACGTATCGTATGTGCCTCAAATCTCAGTGTGAAAGCCTCGGTTAACCTACTACACAACAGCTTTTCATCATTCTCTCTTCTGTGACAGCGAGTTTCTTTCCCCCAAATGGCAGCGCAGCCTCGGCGATGACGCGATGCCGGTCTGGTCTTTAGTTTGGAGCCATAAAACCTCTCTATTATATCTTTTTTAGAACACAGCAGGGGAAACAAATCAGAGATCAGCGTTTTTGGATTTATCGTTGGTGCAACCAACTACACAGCAACTCTACGGCACAGTGTTATTACTATGACCTTTAAAGTAGAAGTTTGGAGACATGTTTCAACTTCTCTTTACGCTGTTACCGTCTATGAGGGACACACCCGAAAAGGGGCGTGGTCATTGCGAGCCTACTCTGGATGACGTATTGCCGGTCTGATGTATAGATCACGTTTGTGCTTGATAATAAGCCTTTTCCCATTCATGCGCTGTAATATCAGTCTGAAGATCCTCTCTCCACGCCTTTCTTTTATAATTTGAGGATTCTGTAGATCATTAATTTTCTGTATCATCGTGTCTTCAGACTTGTTAATCAGTTTTCTGTGTGTGTTTTCTTGCAGACATGACTGGTACCAAACAGAATCTCAAGTCATTGTCACAGTCATGGCAAAGAATGTACCCAAGGATGGTGTGTGTGTCAACTTCATGGACAGAGAGGTATAAACACACTTAAATGCAGTGTTGAAGTGAAGAGAGCCTGTGTTTTCTTTGTGTGTGTGTGTGTGTGGAACAGAGATGGGTTTGCTCTTGGGTGTTTCCTCAGGGGGGCCCATTAGATGGGTCCCATACACACACACACACTCCCCACGGACCCAACTATGCCTCCAGTGGTGCCTTGTTAACATTGCCCCCAAAGTACAGATCTAAGAACAATTTACCCTCCCCAGCTTCTCCAACCTCCTAATTGTCTGTAGATAGACGGCATAACTGATCTCGGATCAGCTGCGAAAACCCCCCCGGGGACGACCCTCTTTCTTTCTCTTTTTCCCTTTTTCCTTTGCTTCTTTCCGTCTCTCAGAGGGGTAACTGCAGGGCACCCCAGGGAACGGCTTTGTCTTTCCTAATAGAATAACAAACTGAGTTTACCCCATTTCAAAAGAAATAGTTCACTCGCTCCGAATCCCGCAGTCACTTGTTAAGCTCCCTCTGTCTGCGGTGCGAAGTACAGATAAGTTCATATATTTTTTACTAGGTCAGTATATACAAAAGAAATTAAAGATGAAAGGCTGTGGTTCCACTTCTTTTCCCTGGTGACTGAGCGCGCGGCAGCTGTATACCTACAGACAGCGCAGGAATTCAACTGGAAATGAATATTAAGGCTTTGATAGTTTTGTGGAATTGCCCAAAAGCTACTTTAGCTAACTTTCGAAGCTTTTATCCCCGATGAACTACTTCTTACACACATTTAGTCCCAAATCAGAAAGTCCACTTTTAGTGAACTGGTAGGTGTTGAATTGCAAATGATTATAAGTTGAAGTACTGTACCTCCGCAAAAAAAACAGATGAGATGATAACAGTCGAGTTATTCCTCAAGTGGGCAGGTTTTAGCTTTTTTTTATGTGAAGGCAGCGTTTGACAAGTGTGTAAGGAGGAGTGTGGGGATTTGGGCCACGGCCGAGTCCACGTCCCTCCAAACCAACAAGACACCCACCCAGTCCCAGTGAGTGACAGGCTGTTAGGAGCTGTCGGACCCCCTCCCCCCTCTCATCACTGGTCACTCTGTGGCTGAAAGGGACAGGGCGAGGATACTCCTGGCCGACAAACCAGCCACATCAGATGATTATCCTCACGGACAAGCTGACACCTTCACCCCCCCTCACTCCTTCTCTATCTCTTCGTTGTGTGTTTTCTAAAGACTGCACTTAAGAAAAATTAAAATATTGATGCTACAATTTCAACGCAGGGATCGTTAAATTGAATTGAGAAAAAAAAATGGCCTGTCTGAAAGGGTGATTTTACTTCATAGTCACGGCACTACTTTGAATAAGACTCGATAGAGCGGTGCAGGAATGAGTCCTAAAACCTGGAAATGAGTTCATATTTTAGCACTTCCGGTTCCTTCGTCTGGAAGTCAATGGGTTTTTTGAACGGGTTTTTAGTTAAATGCCTGAAATAAGATCTGTACTTAACAAACTTAAGAGATTTTAACGTTTTGTTCTACGACATAAAATATGTCAGTAAATGTCCCACTCTTGATTTTGAAGGTTTTACTGTGCGTGTCTTAAAAAAGGCGGTTGCTAACAAGGAGGGATGTGCATTTCAAGCAAAATACAAGGGCTGTCAAAGTTAACACAATAATAATGCGTTAACGCAAATTCGCCACTATTGATTCATTTGTGGAGATTAGCCAGAGATGAGCTGAACAAAACTTGTAAGTATCATAAACGTTTGTTTGGCCACAGAGCTTATTTTCTGCAATAATCCAAAACCCAATGGAAAAATCCCATTGACTTTTTGTCGAGGGAACCCAGGGCGATGCTAACTTCCTGTTTCACCTACAAAAATACGTCATCCTGGAGCACTCCGTTACATATTTGTATGTTTTCATGGTTGCTAACTTACTAGCAGCCAATGAGGGGTAATGCCTAATATCTGGTGTCTGTGGTCTCTGCAGCTGTCTGCCACGATACAGCTGGCATCAGGGGAGAACTACAACCTCAACCTCCACCTCATGCACCCCATCATCTCTCAGCAGAGCAACTTCAAGATCCTCACCACCAAGGTATCACCGTCACTTTTACTTAAGCTAGTCCAGTTAGTGTGTTGTTGTTGAAGCTTTCTAAATCAACAGGGAGTCCACTTTCTAGGAAGGAAATGTTGATTTTGACTTCAGCAGCTTTGCATATTTTATGTTTTTGACAGATTTAACAGACATTTAGCTGTGACCGATAACCTGCTCATGAAGCAGAAACAAACTGTGTTTAATGGTCCATTGTGCACTAAAAGGCACATCAAAGCAGAAACATCTCGTAGTGTACTGTTGAGCTGTCAAATGTTTAAAAAGTTAGCTCTGGCTGGTGGGCGGTGCTTGGTATTTCCTCAACTGATCTCAACATGGCTGCTGGGTCACAAACTTTCTCATTTTACAGCTAAACAGTACACTACAAGATGTTTCTGAAAACATTTGAGGCCAGAAATAGGCATTACAGTAACAGAATATTGATTCATATTTGATCAGCGCTGACTAGTTTCACCATTTGATCCGAGTTTGTGAGTGATTGACAGCTGCTCAGAGACGTCAAGGCTCAAGCTAAACTCTGATTGGTTGTTTTCCTCCAGTCTGTGAAATCTTGTTGATGCCATTAGGAGCACTTTTCAGATTACCCGTCTCATGCACTACTGTCAGGATATAGTGACCGTTTTATAAAAATAACATATTTGCTCCAACCTGCTTACGTCAGCTTTAATTAATAATGCACCAGGTTAGTTCCCTGAGAATCTCTTTCTTATTCAATAATGGTATTGTAGCTGAAATACCCCGAATCGAATCAATATTCAATTGAATCAGAATCAAACTGATTTTGGAAATGCGTGGCGATACCGAGTCCTAGTATGAGATGGTGGTTTTCTGATGTTTCTCTCCACACCGAGCCCAGCTGTAGTGGAATATAAAACTGTTTACCACTTTTACAGCTTTTTCCGAACTGAAAAACATAAACGAACAAGGAAGAAACAACATTTTTAGGTCATGGAAGCACTCCCAACTAAGTTTTCGAAAGATGAAAAGTTATCCGAATCAGTGAGAACACCGCATGTAGCCTCGCTGTCCCAGTAGTCACTCGGCAATAGAGAAGTAGACTACTATTAAACATGTCAGGAAACTTTTTTTTTTTTCATGTCCCTATAAGGAAAATATGATATAGTAATGTCACACACTGGAGAAATGCTGGCTGACTATGCTTCAAATCTCTGAACTGCAATCTTGCCAGAGAGCATCAAATGACACAACATTATCTCTGTTTATTCAGGCTGTTATTGTCCTAATAGCTGATCAGTCATTATTTTTGCGTCTTTGTTAAAGAAGAAAGCAAAGAAGAAAACCGTGCCGAGTTTAAGCAGCTCAGTGAAATTGTGACTGATCATTACTCCGCTCTGAGATTAACATCTTAAATCTCTTCAATGATTTAAAAGCAGTGTAAAGTAGGCTGTCACTACCTATAATGCCTTAATGCTGCTAAAGCTTACTGTAGCTGGAGTAGAAATGAGAAAATCCACTCTCGCCTGTATACAGTACGTCTCCCGTGGAGACGTCAGCGCAGCTCATCCGAACAGGAGATTCACACACACATTCACAAATCCTCACTCCTACACGTACATCTATTAGGGCCGTACTCGCTGAGAGTTCCTCAGCACTGTTAAAGGTGATTATGGGCCTAATGAGTAGGAAGGGCACTTTTTACTATAGGCTAATTAGTGTGTATTATAGAGGATGTGGGCTAATGAGTGTGCTGGCGGAGTGTGTGCTGATTCAGGGTTTAGGCCATTGTCAGGTTTTAGCCTGAGGATCAAGAGGCAGGTTTTTGTGCGAGTTGTTTTGATTGTTTTTTTAATCGTTAAGGAGGAGGAATTCGTCTTTTAGGCCATTGATCACTCCGGTCTTGCCAATACTGTACAACACACTGTAAAGCTCTGCTTTCTTCTGTGGGATCCTGTAGTCTACAGCTTCCAAGGCATCTTTAGTTGTATCCTATTATAAGTAACTCAACAAAAACTCTTTAGATTGTAATGTTTAGTTAGTAAAAGGATAATGAACCAGTTAAATACTTGTTGTCGCCTCACATAGGTGTTCCACTCATAACTAGGGATGCACCGATTTATCGACTGAACATCGGTATCGGCCAATATCCGCCTTCGTATTAATGTCACATACAGTAACTTAGATGGTGGTCAGCATGCTCCCACCGGCACGGAAGCTAAGCAATGTACTGCTGTGCGGACGCCACGTAAGTTCAGATCAGAAAGTCACACAATAACACAAACGCACTAACCGATCGATGCAGCGGCAGACCAGCAACTCCCGTATTCTGCGAGGTAAAATTACTGTTTTTGTGAATGTGGTCTGGTAGCTTTAAAGACAGCGATATATTGGCTTCAGTTACCAGTCGGAAAGAGCTGTCTGGTGGCTACGTAAAGTGGTGTAAATATTCTAAATCTAGCGTACACTTAAACTGATATTGTTTTTTTAAGGTGGCTAAAATGTGTTTTTCTGCTGCTTCCATCGACAGCTGCTTCACCTCGCCATCAGACAGCTGCTTCACCTCGCCATCAGACAGCCCCTTCCTGCTTTTTCGCTGCAGAATATTCGCGTTCTGAGTAAAAGTATTTATGATAAAAACAACAGTTCGAAAAAATATATTGACGAGCAAATTAATCGCAAGAAAAAAACGCCCCCGGTGTGTAACGGCCTTAAGGTCAGATTTACTAATAAAAGGCAAATGTGAGCTACATCTACTAATATTTAACTTTACCAAGGCAGCATCTCATTACACATTCAGTTCCTGGCCTGATCGTGGGACTGCCCTCCAGATGCAGTTCAGCTGTGGGATTTCTATACACCAAGTCAATGTCAAATGTCTCTTTATGTTTTAAGATGTTTTCATGTTGTTTTTGTGATGTTTTTTTTTTTATGTAAAGCAACAGACTGTAGCATTGTGCCCAAGACAAATGTCCCCTCGGGCACAATAAAGTTAACTGTACTCTACTACTCTAAGCCTAGAAAATAAATGATAATGTAGTGATCTTGACTCCACAAAGTTTACTTCTACCAAAGTTGAATCCCGCGTGAGAAAAGAAAAGCTTATTACTCATAAAATTATAATATAGCAATCTGTAGTAGTAGTTATGTTCGGAGACAGACGACCTTTATGGCAAATGAAAAAGAGATGCAACGAGACGCACAAAAGATACACAAGCCACCTACACGAGTGGAGCGGAGTGAAGATGATATTGATACAGCTGATGTTTCTCTAGAATACTAAGGTAAATGCAGTCAAATGTGTTATATAACTGGATTATGATGCATTATATAAATGTCATTTCAAAAGACGGAACAGTACAGCCTGTAATGGGCGGTGCACTATGGTGATTTGAAAACTATAATACGATATGATGGATATTGTTGAACAACGTAACAGTATGTCACATTCAAACCTGCAAGAACTGATTTCTTTGGCCTCTTGGCAACATTGACAGTGTAAGTCCAATTTTCAATCCCTTTTAGCTTTGATTTTGGTCTCTACCACCTCCTACTCCAGCTACAGTGAGCTGATATCTGGTTCTTTAGCTGCTAAATGCTCCACTTTGTTCACCAGCTAGTGGTGAGCTGTGTCGTTTGGTGCTCAGCAGGTAGTGTACAGGGGAGTTTTTTCAGAGCTTTTTCTCTGAAAACACCTGCCTGCTACAGCTGAAAACGACACTGAGAGTGGTGAAAGTGAACCAAAACAGTAAAGTTGCGGGCGACAGCTAAACAACGAGCCGATACTCGAATACATTCTTATTATAAAAGCATCGATTACAGCTGCTACCTAAAGGGTGGGCCCATTATTTTTGTTTTTCATATCTTTCTGTAGCTTCCCAGCGGTGTTCCTTTGACCTGGTTTCTGCATGATGACGCTGCTACATGTATAGTTTATATACATCCTTATAGTCAGTGTATTAATGTCACATACAGTAACTTAGATGGCAGTCGGCATGCTCCCAGTTTGGAGAAACAGACAGGAGTTGCGGGACGGAAGCTAGCAGTGTACTGGTCAGGGACGGCACGTTAGTTCAGATCTGAAAGTCACACAATAACACAAACAAACCAACCGATCAATGCAGTGGTAGATCAGCAACTCCCGTATTCTGTGAGGTAAAATGATTTGTGAATGTAGTCTAGTCTGGTAGCTTTAAAGACGACATAATGGCTTCAGTTCCCAGTCTGGAAGGGCTGTCTGGTGGCCACGTAAAGTTAAGTGTAAACTTGTTATCAATAGACGTTCTTTGCCGAAAACTCAGGTATTAGCACTAATACAATTCTAACAATACCCAGCCCTATATGTGTTTCTAATAGATCGATATTTGTGTCACATCCATGAACAAGTATAAACAGAAAACAAGGTGTTTACATCAAGTTTACATCCCCAAACAAAAAGCCAAGCCACAGAGCCTCTGAAAGCAATCATGATATTTATTCTAGTTTATGTTGAAGCAAGGCCGCGGGGGAACGAAAGGCCAGAGCACGATCACAGGTGCTGAAAATATACACTGCATGGTGCCACGGTAGCAAAAAATTTGATTAGTAGCGTTGCATAACCTGACATCTATATTGTGTGCATTCTATCCAGCGGCTACGCTGTGCCGAGCGGAGACTGACCTGCACAGAAACTGCCCCCTCTCCCAAAAAAAAAACCTCTCACTCACTTTCTCACTTTTCCATGGCAACAGCAGACACTGCATACCAGAGGTGCACGTGGGTTGCAGCTTAAACAAGGGCTCAGTCTTAGAGAGACCACGGCTGAAGATGGTCCTACACTCTCTCTCGTCTCTCGTCTCTCTCTACTGTCCCTGTGTTTTTTTTTCCTCATTTATGGTCTTTGTCTTTGTTTTGTGTATCTCTCCGTGGCCTCTCACAGACACACACACCTTCTGTCTGTCTTTCTCTCTGTCTTGCGCACATACAAACACACACTTCTACCTCTCTGGGATAACGAGAGAGAGTGTTCAATCCCTCCTCCTCTCCCACAAAGCCCCGACTGTTCCCTGGTCCACTGGGCTCCTCCGGCACACATGGCCCCTACACACACACACACACACACACACATAACCGAGCTCATAAGCCCTCATTGGTAATTGCAGCATTCAAATGTTCAAGACGGCATAACGGAACCTAAGTCTTGTAAAAGTCTACAGGTGAAATGTGCGCGCACACGTGCACGGCAATGTGAGAGACCCCGACAAACTGAGCAGCCTTCTCGATGCGTGTCTCATTTAAATATTTTGGAGCTGTTTCATTTTTCTGAAGCCAAGGAGCCACTGGGGGGAAAAAACATTCAAATGAACAACGGCATCAGCAAATCAAGTTTCTCCAGATTGGCATGCATCCCTAATGAGCGTTTGGGGAAAAAAAAAATGCATTGCCCTCGGAGCTGTTGATTCCCAACCAATGTCGGCCTGTCTGTCTCTGTAATGGGCTGCCCTGCGCTCTTCGCTCCACAATGTTTACGCTTCATCTCCTCGCTGTCTTTAAAGACAACTTAGCAGGGGGAGGCTAAGCCGGGCGCAAGCTCGCGAGCACGCACGCACACAAATAGAGGCTGAACAGTAATCTTTCAACACACTTGTGCCATTTACACAAAATATTTGCAGTGTGTGTGTGTGCGCGCGACTGTCGTCTGTAGCACATTATCGTCAGTGCGACCTCCTCCTGTCCTCCACCACGACAGACATTCCAACCGCAGGGGTCACCGCGACAACGGGGAGCCAATTACACACCAGTGTGTTTGATCAGAACAGACGGCTGACGCACACACACTCGGGCGCGTGCGCGCAAAACACACTCAATTTCGAATCCACTCTCGCCCCGTTCATTCACTTCCAAACTCATCTCTTTTTTGGCAAATGGCTAAAGTGGCGTCTCCGCTCTTTAATTTCCACGCCTGTCAACGTCTAAGAATGTTTATATTTATTTCATTTATGCGTCTTTCTTGCCGAGTTTGTTTGGAAATCCGCGGGGATCTGGAGAAAGAGGAGGGGAAGATGCTGGGCGAGGAGTCGTGGCAGGGAGGAAGGGGGGGTTACAAACACATGTGACAAACGACACGGGACCCCAGTGCCCTTCTGTAAATAGCGTGTGTGTGTGTGTGTCCATGTGTGTCTGTGTGTGTGTGTAGTAGTGCAGTATTGTATGGTCCAACCCCTGGGGTCCTGTGGGTGGTGGCCCCCCGTATGTGGCTCTGCTGTCACATCCCTTTACGAGCCATCTTTTCGCCTGTCACGCACACAGAAGCGCACACAGAGAGACACACACACGGCGCCGGGCCTGCCATGTCCCTTAAAAGCCAGGAAACACAGATGTGGCAGCAGATTAATGTTGTATGGCCCAGGAGCACGCAGAGAAGCACACCCACTGTGACACACACAGAGCTGAAGCTTGAGTCCTGCTGCACTTCACACTACAGAAGCACTGAAGACAATTAATGGCACCTGCAACACAGTGACGGTAATTTTAAGTGGATAACATTTAATTCACTTGGTCTACAGTCTTCGGTCCTTCTCTGTTCTAAAGCTTTGTCTGTGTGATCATTAACAAATCAATTTAAAACAGTCAGACAAGCTGAAAACTTTACCGATAGATAGCTTGACTAAGATTATTTTAGAGTTAAAGGGATAGTTTGGGTGTTTTGAAGTGGGGTCGTATGAGGTACTTATCCATAGTCAGTGTATTACCTACAGTAGATGACGGTCGACACGCCCCCAGTTTGGAGAAGCAGACAGGAGTTACCGCACGGAATCAAAGCAATGTACTGCTGTAGACACGGCCGGCAGCAAAACGTATTGTAACCACCTAAAAGAAAGGCCCACTTAAAAATATCAATATCAGTTTAAGCGTACGCTGTGTTTCGAATATTTTCGCCAGTTTCCCTTGCCGTGAGAGAGCTATACAGTCTGTGTTTCTGACGGGGAACTGAAGCCGTTATCTATGCTCTCGCCAAAGCAACCAAACTAAAAAAAACAAACTGTAATTTTACCTCGAAGAACACGGGAGTTTCTGGTCTACTGCTTCCTCGATTGCAGCAGTAGACCGGCAACCCCCGTGTTCTACAAGGTAAAATTTCTGGGTTTTTTTCAATGGAGTCTGGTGTCTTTGGCGAGAGCAAAGATGGATACAACAGCTTCAGTTTCCTGTCACAAAGGGCTCTATGACAGCAAGGTAGAGCAGTGAAAATATTCTAAATATAGCGTACACTTAAACTGATATTGATTTCTTTAGGTGAGCCTTTCTTTTAGATGGCTAAAATACGTTTTGCTCCGTCAACGGCAGTACATTGCTTTGCTTCTGTGTGGTTACTCCTGTCTGCTTCTCCAAACTGGGGGCGTGCCGACCGTCATCTACTGTAGGTAATACACTGACTATGGATAAGTACCTCACACAACCCCACTTCAAAACACCCAAACTATCCCTTTGATATCAGACTGTGTAACTGTTCATCCACAGGGTAAACAACAAATGTAAAAGCATAATGAAAAAGCCATAAGATCTAAAGAAATCCAACCTCACATAATCAGTATTACATGCGCCGCTACAAAGGCCGTATTAGTTTGAACGCCAATTATCCGCGTTTGTCAGCCATTAGAGCAGGTTGGCAAATGAGCACTTTGATACGTACTAGAGTCTTGAAAGCACCGAGAGACCCCTAACAGAGCTCAAAGGAGCACCTGTGCCCAGATTGCAGGTGCATCTGTCAAAGAAACAAAAAAAATATTTAACATGCCGAGAGGAGCTGTCTCAACAATCGATTGAAATCAGTTCATCAAACACAAACGGTCACAACTGATGAACAGGGTTTAATAAATCAACATAGAAACACACTGATGTGTCCTGGATGATTTAACAATTCTATTGAGAAGCTGAAACCAGAGACTGTTTGGCATTTTTCGTTTGGAAAAATAATATTCGATTATCAGAATAGTTGCTGATTAACTTTCTGTTGATCGACTAATTAATCGTTAATCATTGGTGCTTTATACCTCACTGCTGCAAAGCATGTTTACACCACCATAGACTGTATATAAGAAGTGGACATAGTCACCGTGACGTCCCCCATCGGTTTGTGGACAGTTTTGATGCCTCGAGTTTGGCATTTTGGCCGTCGCCATCTTGTTTTTTTGCAACCAGAAGTGACACAAATAAGACATTTTTAGGCGACCAAAATGTTACAATTCACTTTCATAAACTGAAACACACTGTCAAAGGGTTAAAGTTATAAGACGATAACGCGGACAACTCCCAGACCGGACAAAGCCGTGGTAGCGACCTGTCAATGACATGGTAGCCTCGCCCTAAAGCATACCTTGCTTTATGGTCTATTTGACTCTAAATGGGACCATAATTTACTAAATGAACATCATGCTGTATTGAAGAAGACTTGAAACTAGAGATTGAGACCATAAACTCATGTTACAATGTTTACTGAGGTAATAAATCAAATTGAGAAGTAGGCTCATTTTCTCATAGACTTCTATACAAACAGACTTCTTTTTGCAACCGGAGGAGTCGCCCCCTGCTGGCTGTTAGAAAGAATGCAGGTTTAAGGCACTTCTGCATTGGCTTCACTTCTCAGACCCGGAGGTTGCCCACTGCTCACTACAAATTGGCATGGCAAATCAGATTAGACTGGGATAAATTAATCTTTGAATTGCACCATATTTGTCAGTTAATCCCAAAGTGAGCTGATTTAAGCTGCTGAATGTCTTTATAAGCGTAAACTTTTGCTTTCTGCTTGCCGTGAGCGGTCCGTACCAAAATGCACCTACAAAATTTTAGTTAACTTCGCTCCATTTATGCAAAAAGACTTGTACCTTTTTGTTAAAGAACCAGATATTTAGTAAAACAGTAGCTCGTTTTTTTTGTATTGATGATTCAGCAAAGAGAGTTTCATGCAAATCCAAGCTTTTGAAGTGCTCCAACAGATGATAACCTAACATTGTCGATGCATGAAATGAATTCAAGGAACGAGTGTTACCTCCAGAACCCTGGACGCCCAAAAATAACTTCTCCCACTTCAAAACCCTGTAGGGGTTGACTGATATGATACACCTTTGTTGCAGTGATTTAGTCACGTCAAAAGTCATTTTCCCTTCAATCTTTTAATTTACTCCCTGTACATACAGTGTGCTTACTGTAAGGGCTGGGTTATGCTCGAAAGAACTAGTTCGTACAACGCGTTGTCTGACCTCATCAGAAGGCCTCGTTTGAAAGCGGGTTGAAATGAGGGGCAAGATGTGATGAATTATTTAAATATGGGTATAGCGACGCACATTTTCAGGCAGTCTCTCCTGGAAGGCATTCACAGCGTTGAGCTCTGCTTACTTTCTCACCTCTTCACACCTTGTTAAAGCAGCAGTAGGCAGAATATTTTTGGCATCATTGGGCAAAACTTCTATAATAACCTTTCAGCATATTGTAATTCAAATGTTCTGAGAGAAAACTAGACTTCTGCACCTCCTCAACGCTCTGATTTCAGGCTTTAAAATCTAGCCTGTGACGGGAGACTTTGACCAATCACAGGTCATTTCAGAGAGAGAGCGTTCCTACTGGCTGTTCATTCAGTGGAGGCAGCCGTCAATCAATCGCAAACTAGGCAGCACTGATCAAATATGAATCAAAATTGCTCTGGCAGTGATCTCAACATGGTGGCAAACTTTCTCATTTTACAGCTAAACACTGCACTACAAGATGTTTCTGAAAACATTTGAGGCAAGGAATAGTCATTACAGTAACAGAATATTGATTCATATTTGATCAGCGCTGCCTAGTTTGACTGTTTGATCAGAGTTTGCGAGTGATTGACAGCTGCTCAGCTCGGCTCTGATTGGTTATTTTCCTCCGGTCTGTGTAACCCTGCAGATGTCATTAGGAGCACCGGAGGACACAGAGGCACATGATTTTTTTTCAGATTACCTGTCTCATGGTCAGGATTTAGTGACCGTTTTATAAAAATAACTTTTTTTAATCATGTTTGCTCCAGCTTGCCTACTTCAGCTTTAATCACAGCGTGAAGTGGGTGTGGATGTCAGGTTGTTGTTTCCAGGAAAGCTAACAGAAAGTGTAGGACACAGCCCCTAGTTCTGATGTCGTGATTTTGTGTGGGGGGGAGGGGTGTCCGGATTTAGCCTAACTCCCAGAATCAGATCGTATGCACAAACTAGCAAAAAGTTAGGCTACACGTTCTTTTGAAGGATGAATATGAATTCTTCGGGCGCTGACCTGTATTCTCAGCAGGCATCTTCTTTTTTTAGTGTCTCAGCCCTCTTCGCCGGCAAGCCTAAAAGTTAATTTCGGACACTGCACAGATGCCTCGCTGTGCACGAGGCCCTTTTGTGGGGCAGAAAGCGCTGACACATACCGAAGCGATCTATCAGTGTACCGCCGCTCGCGCTGTAGCTCGTCCGGAGAAGGCAGCAGCGATCACGCTGTCTTATTCCCCTTCAATCTGCTCCCCCCCCCCCCTCGCTCGGTGCCAGTCAGCCTCCTCATCTCTAACCTCGTCTACCTCTTGGTTCGCTCTCTTCCTCTGGCACCCTCATAAATGAATCATCACATCGCCCAGCAGAGCAGAAATGTTCCTTAATTGCACCGACATAACCAGCGCTGTCTTTCACTTGCACACATATCAAACGCACACGCCGCTAATGGGTGGTAGGGTGTGCGCGGGGCGCTGCAGCTCGCGTGTCTCGCTGGTATGTGCCCTGTCAATGCGGCTCAGCGTTAAAAAGCGTGCGTCCATGTCCTCTCGCTCTCCCCTCATTGTTTTCCTCCCTTCCCATGTTCTTCTGGTGTAATGATTTGGATCAGATGCTGCTGTGTGGAATTAGGATCTCTCCCTCCTCCTCTTCCTCCTCCTCCTCCTCTACCTCCCTCCCTCCCGCCCGCTCGCTGCGTCTCTCACACTGGCCCTCTGGCTGACAGGCATCTCGTTAGTGCAGTATGTCTGTCAGTGAGGTTCGAGATTGAGCTGTGCCCCCGCATATCCCTGATGTCTCTCTCTCTCTCACACACACACACACACAAACACACACACTCCCACTCGACGACGGCTCCGAACAGACAGCCTCTCTGGCCTCAATAATGATCTGATGTCCTGTACTTTTTTTTTCTTTAAGATGTCACTCTAATGGGAGCGTTATTTTTGTCCCGCGCACCAAAAAGAAGATCATTTTGCTTAACATTGTTATCTCCCCTGTTTCCCCCTCTTCTTCTTCTTCGACCCCGTCCTCATCGCCCTCCTCTTCTGTCAGGTGGAGTTCAAGTTGAAGAAGACGGATGCCACCAGATGGGAGAAGCTGGAGGGGGAAGGACAGGAGTCCAACATCAAACACTTCGATCCGAGTCAGTCCTGCATTTACACTCTTCCCCCTCAACTATCCTCCTGTCTGCGCTCTCATCTCTCTGTCTCACCCCTCGTCTTATTTCTCTCTCTCTCTCTCTCTCTCTCTCTCTCTCTCTCTCTCTCTCTCTCTCTCTCTCTCTCTCTCTCTCTCTCTCTCTCTCTCTCTCTCTCTCTCTCTCTCTCTCTCTCTCTCTCTCTCTCTCTCTCTCTCTCTCTCTCTCTCTCTCTCTCTCTGCCTCTGCAAAGATCAATATCAGCTCCTGTGTTTGTCTGTTCTGCACTAAAATGAGAGTGGGCAGTCGAGCCCTGCTAGAGTCTTTCATTAGTCTGACGGCGAAAGTATACATGGAGAGGGAAAGGTATGACAGCGAAATATGACTCAGTATTTTAGCCCACACATTGCCATTACTGACAGGATTAATTACTTATGTAAGTGTGTGTGTGGAAGGGGGAGTAAAAGTTAAGTGGGCAGCCAAACCATCCTCTCCACGCAAACCAGCTCAGCCTCGAGGACGCCCTGTTTTTATAAGTGCCTGCTTATAACTCGGGACTACTGTTACAGTTAAACATGATATTTGACATCTGATTTTATGGGATCACATTGCCGCATGTCCGCAGTTGGCCTGAATACGTCTAGCGCGCGTCTGGCGCTGCTGTATTTATGTAAATCTGCATCTGGATTACATTCCCCGCTCTCTCTCCATCTCTTGTTGGGATTACAGTGGGCGTGTTTCATCCTGGAAATATAGAAATCAAATCACAATGCGATCCTTCAGCGTCTCGAGTCGGATGATTCAGTAGCGAAGTGAGCAAAATGAGTTCGGTTAATGCATCTTGGTGTGATTAGATGATAAAAGTCAAAAGCCAATTCAATTAAAAATCTCAATGAAAAACAAACCTTTATGAGCCATAAGCTGTTTGTTTCATTGTGATTAAAGCGCTCCGCTTACCGTCTTGCCAAACGCCTCTCAGCTGGTTTCAAAATCCCTCGGACTTGGTCTTAACTGTATTTATATGAACTGAAGCCTTTTGTTACCCTCCTCCATCAGACCAGTACCCCTCATCGTCCAAAAACGCCGTCAAATGGGACAAGATGGTGGTGGACCTCGGCGAGGAGGAGAAAACCGAGAAAGTGGAGGGAGACGCCGCGCTCAACAAGCTCTTCCAGCAGATCTACTGCGATGGCACCGACGAGGTCAAGCGAGCCATGAACAAGTCCTTTGTGAGTATTACACATCAGTGACGAGTCATTTTTGCTAATGATCACAATAGACATCCTCCCTCTGTACGGAAGTGAAGCCAAACTATCCCAGATACAGGAGCTGCCATTTTCAGATTTTTTTCAGCTGGGAACCTGAAGATTAATTTGAGATGCAGCTCAGCACCGTGTGTCAAATTGTTCTAGTCATAAATAAATATGAATTAATTAATTCATTAAAATAAATTGTGAAAGTGTATTTGGGGTTAGAACATTATGATATAAGTATATGACGGGCATCCCCGTGCTCTATTATGTCTCATAAGTTGTAGCAGCAATTGTTGGGTTGATACCATTTTTTACAGAGATTTGGTGCTAAATTTAACAATTTTTTTACCCGAGAATTGCTAAAAATGATCAATAATCCCTCCAAAATACCACATTAAGACACCAGGACCTTGAGGAACACCATAGAAAAAGCCATGCTGTGATTTGGTATCAAAAACTTGACATTTGGAGATTTCTGCAAGAATTGCATTTTTCGGCGATTTGGATGGCGAGCACTAATGTTCTGGAAACTGCTCAGAAACCCCCTTATTGTCAATCTACATACGAAAGCCATCCATCCTCTGAATGCTCTAGGTCTCTAGTTTGTGACTGTAAAGTTTCATGAGGCTGTGATTATCCTAGAGGTCACCACAGGTCATTTTATACAGTGAGGACACGTTTAAAAAAAAAAAAGGTCTCACTACAATGAAATGGCTCCTATGGGAACTAACATCATCACACATGAATACAGTTGCACTCATTGGATCCACAAGAGTCTCAGCTTTACAGTAATACCCAATTTATGTAATTCAAAGACTGTTTATGGACCCCAATATGCAGAAATATTCAAATACACCATTTATAGAATAGGCAAATATAACACATTTGTACTGCATGCAAACAACTGCATGGTTTTTGCCCCAAAACAACATGTGCCCTGCTCTGAAAGACTGAATAGCGGACCGTCCCGCCGTCGGAGTGTAGGAAAGGAAGCAAGCTATTTTAGCTCACTGCATCAGGATCTACCTGGGCAACCAGCCTGCTATCCAAGCTTGCTTTTCATTTATAGCATGATTCTACACGTTTAACAGACGATGTTACAACTAGACTCAGAGTCACAGCCTAGCTAGCAGCTCTCCAATCTGCACAAAGGTGATCAAAAACAAATCCACCTTGTTCATTAATACTCGTGGAAATAAATGATGCTGTCGTGGACTTACTGTATCTAAGCCTTTTAAAGCAGAGAGAAAGTGTTGCGTAACTACTGTGCCGTCTCTCTCCTCCCTGTGCAGATGGAGTCCGGTGGTACAGTCCTGAGCACCAACTGGGTAGACGTGGGCAAGAGAAAAGTGGAGATGAACCCACCGGAAGACGTAGAGTTCAAGAAGTACTGAGCACATTCCTCCCTCTCTCTCTCTCTCTCTCTCTCTCTCCCTCCCTCTCTCCCTCTCTCTCTCACCTCTGTTTGACTTCATCTTTCTTCACATTTGTCCATCTGAACTCCAGCAGGAGTCCTTGTTGCCCTGCCGTCTCCGTGGCCGTCCACTTCCTCCCCTTCCCGACCCCTCAGTTGTACTGTTGCTCTGCTGTTTTTTCACTAAGTGCAGGGAGCCTCGGTGTTCCCACTTTTTTCACTCAACCAAATTGTAATGATCTGTTGAACAGATTGATCTACATATACATACATGATCTGATTTTTAAAGGCCAATGGACTCAAAAGGGAAGTCTGGATTCACCTGAAATGCTCCAATTCAACTTCTTTTCTCTCCTCTGCCTCGCCTGGTTTTCAACACACAAAAAAAAACGCCCACAGCCTTTCTTTGTGGGAGCCTTTTATGACTTCTTATTATCAGCACTTGTATAATAATGTAAAGTTGTTAGAAATAAGAACCGGTTGAGATGTTTTAAATGATAACTACGACTGCATTTCTTGGCTCATGAGGGGGGGGGGGGTTCTTTTTTCTGTACACTCAGTAAAAAGTCAATAGCTCTGCGAAGTGACTTGTCTGGAATGTGTGGCTTAGCACCGGTCCTTCCCTCAGTGTGATTCAAGCTTCAGTGTAAATAAAAGATTTGACGTTTGGCTCACAAACTTTGTCTTATGGTTCGTTGTCGCTGGACAGGTTTGGAAAGTCTAGGAAAGGGGATCCACCAGATACAAAAAACTGCAATATATTATGACATATGAGAGGCATGCTCGGTGCTGGGAGGGATGAAATGTGGCATCGCTGATACGAGGGCAGGCGGTTCAGATGTGGCTGACAGCTCGAGGATGTGGTTTTCGATTGGTATCAAGGCGATAAAGAGCCCCAAGTTGTTTGGCCGGCAGGCGAGGACGCAGCCCCGAGGTGGAGTGGTGATTTACAGTCGGGAGATGCGGGGACGGCGGGCACCTTTCCCCCGTCCTCCAACGCGCATATATGCGGCGGCTGCACCAGTGAGGGGGCGTCCTGCCGCGGCAAGAGAGCATTAATATGGATCAGCCTCCTAACCGCATCATCAAGCCTCTCACACTGAGTTAAGTGTTAAATTCATCACACATCGTTTCATCTCTCGTGACGATCAAACGCCCGTTTGTGGCTCTGGATGGAACTCTGAGCTTCATAACACACACGCACACACACACACACACACACACACACTCCTCCTCTATCCCTGACACAAACACACCGCCCCCATCCTTACCCCCTACCCCCGCCTGAGGCGGCTCTGTGACATCAAAAGGAGCTAAGCGCTTTGCATCGTGGGTAAGATCTGGGAGCGTGACGGCTACAGAGTCTTTAGTCTCATTAAAGAGTTCTAGAGCTGCAACTCTCACATTAAAGAACTCTGGAAACTTCATTCTGCTCATCCCCTTTGGAGCGGCTACCAGATGTGACACGTCTCCAAACTGAAAAGTGTCTTTGAGTGTTCAGGAGAGAGAGAGAGAGAGAGAGAGAGAGCGAGAGAGCGAGAGGAAGAGAGAGAGAGAGAGAGAGGGAGAGAGAGCGAGAGGAAGAGAGAGAGAGAGAGGGGGGGGCTGTTCTCAAATAAACCCAATGATAAGTATTTACAAATAGGATATAAAGTCATCAGGTCAGTAACAAAAAAAAAGAATTTACTTAAAAAAGTTTATTCGGTGATATTGCACTTTGAGATCTTCAACGCAGATGAAAGTACATTTAGATGAAAGCTTGAGAGCGAGCGAGAGAGAGAGCGTACAGTACATTGTTTTAATGAGAGCTACTCATGAAGATGAGATGATCGAAAGGAAAGAGTTAAAAACACAGGAGTCCAAAATAATGAAGCCAGCTGACTGCTACCCTATACATTTATTTACATCAGAGAATGACAGAAAAGGAACAATTACTCTATAAATATAAAGGCTTTTCCTGTAGATAAGTGGGCGGTGTATACATGTTTGAAATCAATGCAGGAGTCAATAGATCAATGCACTTAAAGCGGCAGTAGGCAGAATAATTTTGGCATTATTTGGGCAAACATTCCATAATAACCTTTCAGCATATTGTAATTCAGGTGTTCTGAGAGACTTCTGCACCTCCTCATGGATCTGTTTTCAGGCTTTAAAAAAAATCTAGCCCGTGACGGGAGACTTTGGCCAATCACAGGTCATTTCAGAGAGAGAGCGTTCCTATTGGCTGTGCTCCAGGTGGTGGGCGCTGCTTGGTATTTACACACCGGAGGACACAGAGGCACATGGTTTTTTTTCAGATTACCTGTCTCATGCACTACTGTCAGGATATAGTGACCGTTTTATAAAAGTACATCTTTTAAAATCATATTTGCTCCATTTCTACCTACTGCTGCTTTAATTGATCTGTTGGATGTTTTGTATCATAACCTCTGTTCTCTTGACAGCATGTCGTTCAGAAGGATCTAAATCCAAAGCAGGTATGTTTTTTTTTATAAGACAAGCTGCGTACATGTGAGAACATGTCTGTCCTAGATTCTGTACGGTGCATTTCTAATGTGTGGGCACAGTTACCGATGCTGCCGATGACTATAAGAAGCCGCCGTCTTCCCTTCCTAAACTTTTCCCCCGAAACTTTTCATCCCCCCTCCCTTGGAAAACCCCACCCCTCCCTAGTTTCTTCCCTCCTACCATCTCCCAGGTTGGCGCTGGTGTGTTTACACCAGACCCAGAATGCGCGCCACCCACCAGTTGCAAGGCATGATGACCCTGCAGGCCACCCTGCAGCCCCGGTAGTGGTAGGGCCACGGGTGGTACCCTCCCAGCGGCTCGCAGATCCTCTGGCAGTGGGTGTAGCCGCGGCGGCACTCGTTGCAGCACACGCCCTCGTGGTCCAGCCTGGGGTCGATGTTCATGGTGCCCTCCTGCTCGCCCTCGAGACCTCTCTGAGAGGGGAGACACAGAGTGTACACGGTGTTTGTCTGGCATGTGATACTGTAACGTCTTTAGCGACGGAGAGAAGACATTTCAAACCAATTAAAAATGGATTTCCGACAGGCGGGATGGGGAGGAGGGGGGGACGTTGTCAGATGTTTTTTGTTGTCAAATATTTTCTTTCTCGCCGCAGTGCTTGCTGTTTACCCCCCTCTGTGGTTGTCAGGAGTGTGTAGCAGGGGTTGGGGGGGATGCTTAGAGAGGGATTAGAAGAAAAGGGGCCCAACATGAGGGGTGAGGACGGAGGGCACGGGGGTGTGTATGTATGGGAGTCTGTGTGTGCTCAGCAGGGCAAAGGGGCCACAGCAGAGGAGGGGGGGATGTTGTGGAATTATTCATACAGCCTCAATGCTGAAAGGAAAGCTTTGGACAGCCTCACATAGAAAACACACCCACGCATACACTCAGATCTGCAGTGACAATCCGGGCCCCTCCGCCGTGACCCCGGCATCTGCTGCTGCTGCTCGCACAGCTGTGAGAAACTCTCCTCAGGTAGCCCTCAGATCCGAACGGACAGTCGTGAAACACAACAGAAGAAGAGTGTGTGACTCACCTGATAGGGGTTCTCCGGGTTGAACTCTGCCTCCACGTCCTCCTCTTCCTCCCCGGCCCCAGGTGCCTGGCGCCGCTGGCGGGGGGCGGTGGCCCTCCTCTTCCTCTGTCCGCCTGCACACACATCATCACAGTCTCAGTATCTGACAGCACACCAAATTTAGGAGCGGAGTGGCACTAATTCGGTGCGGCTCCTGATTGCACAGCCGGTTCTCTGGCAGCATTTTTTGAAGTCCTCAGATGAAGTAGAATAAAAATTGTGTTTTGAGAACTTTTGACCCCCCCCCCACAGCACGCTAAAAACTGTACACTCGGTAGCTGTGAAAACTTCAAAAGCACTTCTGCTTTTCTTTTAAGCTTGTTTTTCTTTCTGTGGCTTAAACAACTGCGATGTTAAATGGAAATTCTAGACACCGTTTGACCCATATCCTCTTTGTTTTTGTGGGGAAAAACACACAGCGTTGAGAAGTGAATGTTTTACTTTCAGACTTTCATATCTTTACCACTGTGAGCTGTGTGCTTGCTTACTGGTTGAGTAGGTGGGACGGAGCCAGAAGATCGGAAGGTCTCCGCACAAGTCCTTTATCTTGTTGCTGAGGAAGGCGGAGTCCGAGAGGGGAGAGTCGGCCGCCACCCAGATCAGGTCGTCCTCGAATTTGGCCGGCATCACCTCGTCCTCCTTGAAGGGTGAAGAAGGTGAGGAGAGGTGAGCAACCAGACGTCACAACAGACGTTGTAATATCACACTTGTTTATGGATCTAGTCTTCCCCTTTAACCCTCTGAGACCCACAACAGACCCGTTTTTGTCTTTTTAGGGGGAGATCGCAGGTGAACAGTAGATGTCACATAGAAGTGGTGTACAACATCTGAAAGCTGAGAACCTGATGATTTATTTGAGAACTCAGCACTGTGTGTCAAGTTGTTCTAGTCATAAATCTGAAATAAACATGAATTAATTAGAGTAAATTGTAAAAGTGTATAAGGGTTTAGAACATTTTGATAGAAGTATATGATGGCCATCCCCATGCTCTATTATGTCTCATAAGTTGTTGCAGCAATTTTGGGGTTGATACCATTTGTTACACAGATTTGGTGCTAAATTTAACCATTTGTTACCACAGAATTTATAAAAATGTATCAATGATCCCTCCAAAAATACCACATTAAGACACCAAGACCTTGAGGAACACCAAAGAAAAAGCCATGCTGTGATTTGGTTTCAAAAGACTTTTGACATTTTGAGATTTCTGCAAGAATTGCATTTTTCGGCAATAGGATGGCGAGCACTTCTTTTCTGTAAACTGCTCAGAAACCCCATTATTGTCAATCTACCTAGGAAAGCATCCATCCTCTGAATGCTCTAGGTCTGTAGTTTGTGGCTGTAAAGTTTCATGAGGCTGTGATTATCCTAGGGGTCACCACAGGTCATTTTATACAGTGACGTCAAGTTTCAAAAAATGGTCTCACTACAATGAAATGGCTACTATGGGGTCTAACATCATCACACATGAATACAATTGGGCTCATTGGATCCACAAGAGTCTCGGCATAATGTAATTCCGAGACTGTTTAGGGACCCCAGTATGCAGAAATATTCATATACACCATTTTAGAATAGGTGAAAATAACACATTTGTACTCCATGCAAAAAAACCTGCATGTTTTTTACCCCAAACTGCATGTGATTATCATAAAGTGGGCATGTCTGTAAAGGGGAGACTCGTGGGTACCCATAGAACCCATTTTCATTCACATATCTTGAGGTAAAAGTTCAAGGGACCCCTTTGAAAATGGCAATGCCAGTTTTTCCTCGCCAAAATTTAGCCCAACTCTGGAGCGTTGTTTAGCCTCCTTCCTGCTAACATGGCCTGGTTGGCACCAAAGGATTCATTTTAGGTTTTCTAGTTTCATATGATACCTGTATCTTCACTCCAGCTCTAAAACTGAACCTCCCACCGTCTGAAAGACAGTAAAGTCGGTCGATCGTGGGTCTTACAGTCTTTGCATCCTGTCCGAGTCTAATCTGCATTAATGTCGTGCTGTTAATGCTCCTCATAACAACATAAAATCAAGTAGTAAAAACAAAGCCCTGGAGGCTCCAGTACACAGATTTCCCTTTTGCACTAACATTTAGCTGTAAACGCAATGTCAGGACTCATCAAGATCTGAAGCGAAGGAGACATCGGATGGCCTAAATATGCCGGTTTCTGCACATAAACTAACGAGGTTTCCAGAGGAGAGGCTGTGTAAACATATATATACTGTATATATACTCAGTATCCACAGCCGGCAGGTAGTAGAGGGGATTCAGTGGGGATGATTTTGCCCGGAGGCATTTGTTCCTGCGGGCTGCACCGCACTAGCCACAGCCATGTTTAGGGAACGTTATCCTCCAACCTTTCAGAAATGCTGTTTTTCTTCTTTTTTTTTTCTACCCAGCTCAAATGATTTGCTGGAGGGACAAATAAAAAGCGGGGGGGTCCTTCTCCACTGCTCCACTGATAAGAGTTTATCTGACCCACTCTCTCTGGATGGCAACGCATATGTGTGTGTGTGTGTGCTTATCTAACCCATATTTGCCATCACTCTAAATTATAGCAAATGACCAGCCTGCAGCAACCATTACAACAACATCTCCCTGTCTCCACACACACACACACACACACACACACACACACACACACACACGAGCGTGAGCCAAACGATCATTTATGAGGCAAAGAGAGGCAATAACACAAACACACACACAAAAGCACAAACGTGGAATAAATGATCTGTTTAGGCAGAGAGAGAGAGAGAGAGGCAATAAGAGCAGCCCGGCGTGATAATTAATTGTGTGTGTGTGTGTGTGTGCGTGTGTGTTCTGGTGATGTGGATTTATGTGGATGTGAGGCTTATGCAGAGCTAAATGATTTTAATTATCAGACGGCCTCAATTGAACAATCACAGGCGGTGGTGTTGGTGTGTTGTGACAGCGATCCACACACACACACACACACACACACACACACACACACAAGGTATATGCAGTGTAGTCCTCTGTTGTGTTTTTTGAGAGTCCACCAAGCTGTTACGTGATGGGAACCCACATAAAAATCCCCCCATGTGCTCCTGGTTTATCATTGGCCTGGGTGATTCATGCTAATACCTCGGCATACGCTGGCTTTATATCAGGAGTGGGAACTTGTAGGGTTTATAAGTTGTAACTATACTGCCGTTATAAATGAGCATATTAATGATTTATCAGCCTTTTTTAAGAACAATGTTTGGGTTGCCAGGTTTGAAATATATCCCTTGATATACAGTATATCCTCCTCTTGGTATTAGACAGTAGGGGGGGTTAATCACCCCACGATACTTAAGTCATGATGAGATCTTATTGGGATTTTAAACATAGTAGTATTGTGATGAGATATATTGTGATTTATGACCTTTTTTCAACTGCAATTAAAGCTTCAGTAGGCAGAATATTTTTGGCAGAGAGGAACGCTACTGTGAATTGTCAGTGGGCCGCATACCCCGGAAGGTGAGCGATTCTCATTGGACTGAATAGGTGCCATGTTGGGGTCCGGTATCCACAGCTGAATGCTAACAGCACTATGCGTATAACGTGCTAACAGCACTATGCGTATAACGTGCTCACAGTGACAATGCTAACATGCTGATGATTAGCAGGTTTAATGTTTACCATGTTCACCATCTTATTAGCATTAAACGCAAAGGTTGGCTGAGGCTGATGGGAGTGTTGTTAGTTTTGCAGGGATAGAGCGCTGCAGGAATGAGTCCTAAAACCCAGAAATGAGTTTGCATTTTAGCACTTCCTGTTCCCTCGTATGGAAGTCAATGGATTTTTAGTTAGAAGCCTGAAATAAGGTCTAACACAAGCTTGAGAGATTTTAACGTTTTATTCTACGACATAAAATACGTCAGTAAATATACCGCTTGTGAATGTTGAAGCTTTTGCTTGTGTTCAAAAAGGCGTTTGCTAACAAGTGGCTAAACGAGACTACTAAACGTCATAACGCTGAACTCTGGCCAGCCTTTAGCTTAGTGGTGGTGAAGTCATGTGACTGTGGTGTAGTTCGTTTACAGCCTAACGTTAGATGTTCACCTCTGGCGATTGCAATTTACACTTCAAAAATCAGAAAAGGGGTGTTCATTTGTGGAACAAAATGTGTAAGTATCATAAGCGTTTGTTCGCCACAGAGCTTATTTTCTGCAATAATCCAAAACCCAATGGAACAATCCCATTGGCTTTTTGTCGTGGGCACCAGTGAGATGCTAACTTCCTGGTTGGCCTAAAAAAAAAAAAATTTCTGGAGCACTCTATTTGGTAATTTGTCCATTCAAGTACCGGACAAATGGGCTGTTGAAGAATTCACTGAAAAACACATTAAAGGCACAATACAGCGTGGTGAAAACACGCCTTCTGCAGGACATACAAGACGGACAGGAGCAACCCACCAGGTCAAATGTCATCGAGTCCTTGTTGAGAGTCTCCACATCAGGCAGACGAGCCTTCACCTGGGTCTTGATGTAGCACTTCTCTCCTCCTGAAAACCGGATCCCTGTGATGCCCTGGAGAGGTCAGAGGGGACAATCAAAAAGCTGGAAGTTAGAAGAGCTCTGTCTGGGACTGTAGATGTGTACGTTAAATGTAATATCAGCTGATTTTGATGACAATTTGAGGCGACGCTGCATTATGTTCTAGATTTAAAGAAATGACACTCACAGGGACACTTTGATTAAAGGTCAAAATTGTAATAGTTAAAAGGCCAAAACTGCTGCTTGGCTAGTTTTGATTGGCCTGATTGGGTCGCTTAATTAAAGGTCAAAAACCACCAGTCCGCATTTAAAGGAAATTGGAGGGACGCTGCATCTTGACACTGATTAGCCCAAAGGGAGATAACATGTCTACTCGCTGCCATCTCCCCACGAGGGTCTTTGAAGTTCCAACAAATCTGATCGTTTTCTTCGATTATGTCAGATCCGACTCACAATCTCAAAGTCGTGGACCTCCACAGCCTCGTCCGCCCCGCTGCCGGTGCTGAATCTCTCCATGTTGTTGGCCGAGTCGATCTCCATCGCACCCTCCTCCACTTTGCCATTGATGCTCATGCTGTAGTGGACATTGTAGACCTGAACACACACACACACACAGGGTTTCAGACTGGCATGTAAGGTATGAGAGTCCTGAGAGTCACCCCACCCCCACCATACCCCTCTCTTTCAACACCCTCCCTCTCCAATCTTTCTCTCACAACCTCTCTGTTTCTGGATTTCTCTTTCAGACTCATTCAAACTCGCTCAGAAGAATACAATCTGTGCAGCTCTGGGTGGTGATGACCTCTCCACAGAGACGTTTCATTGCGTCTTAATAGCATTTTTTTTAACTTCACATTGAAAGAAAAACACTCCGAAAGCTACATTTCCCCCTCTCGTCTCTTCCACCTCTTGCCCCCGGAGCATCAGCCGGACCAAAGAGAGGCCCCACCACCACCACCCCTCTCCACCCTGCCAGGATCCTCCAACACACACAAACACACACGCACAACGCCTCCATTCACCAAGCAGACTGCACCGTGGAGCTGGAGTGTTTAATTTACATTTTACTGTTTGCCTACACTGCTAAAAAAAAATCCATCTCGGAAAAACGACTTTTTATACTCTCGAGTCTCCTTTTAATTCAGAGAAGTTAAAAATGTTACCACTGGCAATTTAATTTCTCCAATTCAAAACAGCTCGTTTCAAGAATTTCTTCAATCGAGTGACATTATTTTTATAGAGTATATTTCTTCTGTGGCTCATTTTAGAAAAGTAGAGTGAAACCACATCGGAACAAAATGAGTTATCTAGCAGATCAGAGTGCATTTGATTTGATTTTTGATTGAAAGTCATATAAAGGACTGTACGAAAATTATTGTGGTGGCGAGCATAGCTGAACTTTATGTTTTTAAAGTTCTTCTACGTGGTTATTAATGTTTTCTTTAATATATCTTATGTGTAATATCTTAATAGAACCTCTAATGTGTGTCACCAACGTAAAACCTGACTCAGAGACTGAACTGTTGTCTCTGCATGTGGCACAGTGCACCTTTATGAACCATGTCGCAAGTGAAAGTTTGTTGTTTTAATGCAATTGAAGCTATTAACAACATAGCAATAAGTATACTAATATCAATGTGTGCTACTTCAATACTTCTTGGGAATAAATTGGCCTATGTTTTAGTTTATAAAAGTTTACTTTAAATGTAAGAGTAGTCAACTTTGAGTACACAACTAGTTTACAACCAAGTTGTATTTTGTACTGCAACTATAATATAAACTCTACTACAAGTGAACTTATACTGTAGGTAAACTGTTAGTTTAGTAGTTATACATTTGTAGCCCACTTTTTAGTTTACGAAAGTACACTCAGTAAACAACTATAGCTTTTACTGCAAGTATACTTGTAAGTTTTCTTTAAGTGAACTTATGGTACAAATTTCTGCAAACCTTTCAGTATAAGCCAAGTATACTTAAGTAGAAAATATCTCTGATAAGTACATAAAAAGTCAACTGAAAGAATACTTTAATTTTAAAAGAAGTATACTAACAGCACAGTTGAATAAACTTCTTTTTCGTAAGGAAAAGGAAAGCTGAAAAAAATCTAAATGAAGGTTGAGAAGAAACTAAAAACATCCCTATACTTCCTCTCTAATAATTTTCGTACAGTCCCTTACAAAAACTTTTATTGCAGTATAAATAAGAGACAGAATGACATATTACTCTTACGTGTTTTTCATTGTTGTTCCAGAAGTAGAAAGCTCCGACTGCCCCCAGCAGCAGCAGGAGGGCCCCGGCGATGAGCACCGCGATCCCGGCCTTCAGGAGGCGGCCGGTGGCGGCTGGCTTCACGGCCACGGCGGAGTAAGCCTACCGTAAGACAAACACACCGGGGACACAACATCAGCCTGGTAGAAAGCAGCCACATTACATCCACAGTGATGACTTACAGAGTTGTTTTTGGGTCATCTATCCAGCATATAACAGTCTAACACTTTGACCTCTGACTGACCTCTACACATGAACCCTCCCTACCGTGTTCTGCAGCCGGTTGTAGACCGGATTGAGCTGAAAACTCACCGGGGGCATGAAGTGCTGCAGGTCTTCAGGTCCCGCAGAGGCGATCGGTACTTTCTCTGAGTTTCCAGCCATGACTGAAGACAAACACCTGAAGGAACTCTAGACCACTACCTCTCTCTCTCTCTACCTCTCTCTCTCTCCTCCTCCTCCCCCTCTCTGTCTCTCTCTCTCTCTCTCCTCCTCCCCCCCTCTCTCTCTCTCTCTCTCTCTCTCCCTCTCTCTCTCTCTCTCTCTCTCTCCCTCTCTCTCTCTCTCTCTCTCTCTTTCTCCCTCCCTCTCTCTCTCCCTCCCTCTCTCTCTCTCTCTCTCTCTAACTCTCTCTCTCTCTCTCTCCTCCCTCTCTCTCTCGCTCTTTCTCCCTCTCTCTTTCTCTCTCTTTCTCTCTCTCTCTCTCTCTCTCTCTTTACCTCTCTCTCTTTCTCTCCCTCTCTCGTTCTCTCCCTCTCTCTCTCTCTCCCTCCCTCTCCCCCCCTCTCTCTCTTTCTCCCTCTCTGTCTTTCTCCCTTCCTCTCCCTCTCTCTCTCTCTTTCTCCCTCCCTCTCCCTCTCTCTCTCCCTCCCTCTCTCTCTTTCTCTCTTTCTCTCCCTCTCTCTCTCTCTACCCCTCATTCTTTCTCTCGCTCTCTCTCTACCCCTCATTCTTTCTCTCGCTCTCTCTCTATCCCTCTCTCTCTCACTCTCTCTCTCTACCCCTATCTCTCTCTCCCTGTCTCTCTCCCTCTCTCTTTCTCTCTCGCTCTCTCCCCCCTCTGTCTCCCCCCCCCCCCCTCTCTCAGGAGGAGGAGGATGGGCTCATTCACTTCACACTAGGCAGGCAGGTCATGTTTTACGCAGTGTTGAAACTGTGCGTAACCTTCCCAAGTTTTGTGAGACTTGATGATCATCCACTCGGCCAAAAGTGATGCTTTCTTGCTGGAAAAGTATTCATCATGTTTTCCCTTTGAAGATCTTAAAGCTGGATTCCTGCTATGATCCTCAACCTCGGTGTGCAGACTATTCGGCAATTAAGTAGATGATGAAGGAAGGCATCACCTTAGCGTACACATCTCTCTCTCCCTCCCCTCTCTCTCTCTCTCTCTCTCTCTCTCTCTCTCTCTCTCTCTCTCTCTCAATGGCTCCACAGACTGCTGCAGGTCAAAGTTGGCTCTGAAGGAATGTCGCATGTTTCCTCCAGCTTGGAGACAACATGACAGTGTGTAAAAAGCAGCAGCTTGTTTGACAGACTTGTGCCTTTATTTCCTCTATCTTTATCCGAGTTGCTGTTATGAAAAAAATGCCCTGAACCCATGAATGATAATGGTGCTGGATTACGTAAGGGAGGGGCGCGCATTTGGCAGATAGACAAAAAACATCCTGACAGGATAGCAGGAGGAATTTTGCTCACAAAGACTTCTTGTTCTTTGACAAAATAAAAAGAATCATCTTGATGCCTATCAAACTCAGGTTGTTAAACTTCCCTTTTGTGTTGCTTTGGAGACGAACAACTGCGCCTTTACGCATAGTCAATCTCATTATGTACGTCTCTTCTGTGCGCACATTCCAGGTGGTGCTGATTTATGTATGCCTAATGGAGAGCATATCTTTACATGCAGGTCTCAGGCAGTATAAAATGTCGTTATCCGACGAAAATGAGAGAGAGAAACTCTGAAGGTGTTCGCTCTTGATATGCATGAGGCGTGAGAGGGATTTGCTGGAAAACCTTGGCGTCTGCTCTGGCATCTCACCAGCAAAAATCGTATTCACAAAAAGAAAAAAAGTGACCTTCTCCGGTGGGCTGCAAGGACAGAGGCTCACTGCTGCAATAACAGCGACGCCTGTTGGTTTTTACTGTAGTGACTGATGTTGCTGCTGAGGCATCACCTCACCACCTGGATCTTTAATCTTTTTTCAGAACAAACACATCACTCACATGTTCAGAACAGTATTTCAAAGTTTATTTTCCCCCTCAGAATATTGTGATGATAGAAAAAGAAATCTGTACAATTACTTATTATTGCATTCAAATCATTATCAACTTGACACATTGTGGGGGTCACCCGGCCCTCCACCTGCCTGCACAGTTTCTGGGGCCATTTTTTAAATAGTCAGCGTGCTTAAAGATCAATAATTACAATTCATATGTACATATATTTGCTTGATTATTACTTTTTATAAAAAATAAAGTCTCTGTATGTACAAAACTTGCATATGATACACTCCCATGTCCAACCAAAATTGTCTCAAAAGTGATTGCATCAAATGTGGCTTTTACAAGGAAACAAAAACACACAAATATTAGGATTTAAACTTCTATATATGCACACTCCCCCACATAATCTTTTACAGTAGTCTCGATGAATCATAAATTAAAACTTTCAACACACTATACATGTCTTTCAGGTGTGTGTATGTGCTGTTTTAGACGTCGTCGTTGGGACAGTGTGTCGGGGTGGGGGTGTAAACAGGGAGGGTTATGTCGCTGATCTCCTGCTGCACCCTCACGGGCCTGGGTGGGGTGACCAAGACGTAGTCGTACTCCCGGTGCAGCACCTTCTCGTACACGCTCTGCAGGCCCGTTGTTTTGGGGATGTGGGCCTGGTAGTAGTTGTCCCGGCGGTTGGGGTCCCGGGGCAGGGAGGCCGTCTTGGGGAGGGTGCTGAAGGAGGACAGGGTGGGGGCCGGAGAGGGTGCTGCGTTGGCTCTCACTGCTGAGGGGCTCCAGCAGCGATCTGAGTGACCCAGGACCTTACATTCGCTAGTGCATGCCCACAGAGCTGGAAGAGATGGAGAAAAGTTAGATTTAGAACCAAAGCATGACACCATATTGACATATATCCTATTCAAATTTGCCAATCTTACCATTTTGGCCACCCATGGGAGGAACCACTGCTCCATCTTTCTTCAGGCCAGTGTCTCCACTGACATCACTGTCACTGTCATTGAAGTCACTGTCCCCCTTGCCACTGTCTTTGCCACTGAAGGCCGGGTCCCTGGCAGAGATGGTGGTGTAAGAGTTCCCCTTCCAGATGGTGATGGGCCTCACTGCAGCCTCTTTGCCGTTACCATAGCCGGGCAGAGTGGAGTAGCCCTGCAGGAAGAGGAGAGGAAAACAAAGAGGTTATTATAGTGTCTGCTGGATGAACACATCGTGCAGATTACTCATTGTTGTGTGCCAACACCTCCACCAGAGTTTGTCCACTACTTTAAAGTCAAAACTGCTTCACCAAATGAAAATCTGCTCAAAGATTGTAGGTCAACCCATTGAGAAACTCTATGAATCAGCCTATCATAATAACATTTTAAGGCCGCATGGCTAACACCATCGTCTCTGACCCCCAACCATGTTTTGAACAGAGAATATGAATTGTTACCATCAAATCGGAGGTACAGGGTTCCACGATTTAATAAGGTTAGACTGAAGCACTCTTTTGTACACCAGTCAATCCTAAAACTAAATATGGAGCCTAATAATCCCAGATCAAATGTACGTTGAAGGGCCCTGAATATCGTCTTCTTGTGATTGTAATGTTTAAATGTATGTATCCTTGTTTCTTGTCTTTGTCTTTTCTGTGATGTTGCAAACGGAGCTGCTGTGATGCAAAACAAATTTCAGACCTGTCTGACAATACAGTATTATCGTATAACCTCCTGAGACCCAGCCCATTGACATTTGTCCTCTGTAGTGGACATTTTGTCCACATGCATATCCTCTTACTCTTTTGACCTACTCTATGGTGTATTTGTAAAGAGGACATCCTAGGCATTCCAGTGATATGGCATGTGTTTTGTTTTTTTCTTTTTTAAATCAATTTGAATGTATTCTTGGTTTAATATCACTCTACAGCCATAATCTGTTCATTTTTTGGTCTTTTCACACTGAAATAGTCCTGTAGTCCACTGGACAATAAAAAATAAAGTGTAACAAGCCTAAATTGTTAAGATTTTCTTTTAACCCTAAATAGGAAGGAAATCACAAAAAAAGTAATTGGAAGACACTTTTTTACCCTCCTTTTGTCCTCGGGTCAAATTTGACCTGTTTTCAAACTTCATTAAATCATAAATATGGATTTCTTTAATCTAATTGCCCCAAAATAACATGGATGGTTGCCTATACTCAAAACAATATTCTGACTAAAAGTTTACATATACCAGTATGTGATAATACATCAATATTATGTTCCTCTGATAATAATATCTGCTTTTTTTTTACTAAAACATTAGGTATAATTTCACGGAAATTAGGTTTATTAACCTTAATTTCCCCCAAAACATGTAAATTAGGAATGAAGTTGGCCAAAAAGGTGTAACACAGAATTGGGTGATAGTTTATACTGTATGCTTTATAAAAAGTCAAACCAGGAGGGTTAACTCGGTTCCCAGGAGGATATCGTACCACCACCCCACTACCAATGTCCCAAAAGGTGCATCATCTCACCTCGTGTTTGTTCCCTCTTGGCTTGCTGTTGCTGTCTGAGTCATACACACAGGGCACCTCGCTGCCGTCCTCTGAGGCTGAGCACATTTCGCCTCCTCCGGGGTGAGTCGAGGTGAACCCTCCGCCGGGCTGGCTGCTGTAGGAGTGACCGTCAAACCCTCCTCCTCCGGCGGCTCCGTGGAGAGGCAGCAGCGGGTTGTCCACCGGGTGGCTCCTCCTGCCTGCTCCCCGCTCCAGAGTGTCTTTCTCCCCGTATGAGTCTCCGTCCTCCTCCTCCTCTGCTGCGCTCTTGTCCTTGTTCTTACCGCGTCTGTTGCAGGTGGTTGCTATGAGGATGATAGCGAGCAGGAGGAGGGTGCAACTCCCCGCGAGCACCACGATGATCACAACGGACAGGTCCCACCACTGCGCGTGCTGCTCCTCGTCACCGGACGGTTGGTGCTGGTAAATCGTCCGGTCGTTCGGTGGTGCGCCCGCGACGATGAGAAAGTGGAGCGCGGCAGTTGAGGTGAGCGCGGGCCGCCCGTTGTCACTAACAGTCACCGTCACGCTCAGAGTCTCGTCCACGTCGTTGCTAAGCACACGGTTCAGGTAGATCTCACCGGTTGCTTTGTTAATTGAGAACACGGAGGGCTCTCCGGTGGCTAACGCGTACGACAGCTCCGCGTTAACGCCTTCATCCGCGTCTCGCGCCTCTATCCTGGTTATGACGTACCCAGTCGGTGCATCACGCGGCAGTTGGACTTCAGCAGAGCCGTTGGTGAGGAGTAACGGCTGAGTGATGATGGGCGCGTTGTCGTTCTGGTCCACGATCCTCACGTAGACGTTGGCGCTGCCGGTTAACGGCGGTGAGCCTCCGTCGCTGGCCGTGACGCGCAGCTCCAACTGCTTCACCACCTCGTAGTTGAAGCTGCGCAGCGCGTAAAGAGACCCGCTGTCCGGATCCAAGGACACGAAGGTGGAGATCGGAGCTCCCATGAAGTACGTGTCCGTTAGTTTGTAACTGACCTTCCCGTTTGACCCCGTATCCGTGTCGCGCGCCACCACCGTGGTGATGTACGCGCCCGGTGCGTTGTTCTCCACCACACCCACCTCGTAGATCATCTTACCGAACACCGGCGCGTTATCGTTCTCATCCTGGAGCCGGATGGTGTACTGAGTGATCGTCCTGAACGGAGGAGACCCCAAGTCCTCCGCCACCACCGTGAGGTTATACTCCGGTATCTTCTCCCGGTCTAACGGGCTCGTGCTCACGATCATGAAGCTGTCCTCGTACGCCTGCTGCAACCGGAAGTGGTCGTGTCCGTAGAGCGTGCAGTGCACCTGTCCGTTAGCACCGGAGTCCCGGTCCGAGGTGCTCACCAGAGCCACGAAGCTCTCTCTGGCCGCCGCCTCCGTGATGTACGCGATGCCCGCCGTGATGGACGTCATCGGCGTGATGGAGATCTCCGGCGCGTTGTCGTTCACGTCCTGCACCTGGACTACGATCTTGCATATAGCCGGACTCGGGTTCGGACCCAGATCCATCGCTTGGACGTCGAACTCATACGTGTTTTTAGTCTCAAAGTCAACCGGGTTCTCTAAAGTGAGCCTCCCGGTTTTCCGGTCCACTTTGAAGAGTTGCGTGATCTCTGGTGGCACCTGGTGACCGAACCCGTACACCACGTCTCCGTTCAACCCTTCATCCGGATCCTCCGCGTTCAGGTCCAAGAGGAGGAACCCAACCGGTGCGTCCTCGGGGAGATCCACGGAGAAGCTGTTCCGGTCGAACACCGGGCTGTTGTCGTTGTAGTCTTTCACTTTCACGTTAACGCGCGTGGTTCCGGTTCTTGACGGGTTGCCTCCGTCCATAGCAACCAGCTCCAGCGCGTAAGACCCCTGAGTCTCTCGATCCAGCTCCTTCATGAGAACCAGCTCCGCATATTTAACCCCGTCGGCTCTGCTCAGCACGTCGATGGAGAAGTGGCTGTTCACGGAGATCTGGTAACTCTGGATGTAGTTCGTACCGACGTCTTCGTCCACGGCGAAGTCCAGCGGTATCCGCGTGCCCACCGCGGTGTTCTCGGAGATCTCCAGAGCGGACTCTCTGCGGGGGAACTCCGGCGAGTTGTCGTTGATGTCCTTGACCTCCACCTCGACGTGGATGAGCTTGAACTGCTCCTTGGAGAAGCTGACCACGTCGAAGGCGATGAGGCAGTGCAGCGTGTGTTTGCAGACGCGCTCCCGGTCCATCCGCTCACCGATGGACAGCTGGCCGTCGCTCTCACGCAGCCGGATGAAAGACGAGTTGAACTGTTTCATCATCCTGAAATTGGTCCTGATGGAGCCACCCGAGGAGGAGGAAGATGAAGAGGAGATGTCCTTGGCCAAGTTTCCAATCACTGTCCCAGGTGCGTCTTCCTCAAATGTCTGATATTTGAGCGTCTTTCCAGCAGCCAGGCTCACCAAAAAGACGCACAGTAGCACCAAGTTCCACCCTGTTTCTCCCATCTTTACCACCTGCACTTTAAATAAAACAAAATAATCTGAGTCTGATTAGAAGTTAAAACAAAAACTGCTAAAAAAAAAAAATCCTTCCCCTCTCTTTCCGCAGGGGTTGTTTATTCTCATGTATGTAATAAAGCCAGTAATAATAAATATTCCATATAGTCTTTCAATGCGCACTCTGGATGCGCTCCTCTCTCTCTTTCTCTCTCTTTCTCTACTGAGGTGTGCTGCTCTTCTCAGCGCAAAGAGGTTCTGCAGTGTCTGCAGGAGGGTTTATACGGAGAGGCATGCAAATGAGCCGCACTGTGACCAATCCGGGCTTTGAGATGGAGAGAGAGAGAGAGATGGAGAGAGAGAGGGGGACTTCTGAAAGACCTCTAAACCCTGTTTTAGAGATTCCTGGACTGTGCGGAGAAACTTGGCACCCAATATGTGCATGGGCTAAACGCGTAGGGGCTTGATTTAACACAGATATATAGTTTTCTGTTGCTTGTTTATGTTCCTCGGGCTGTTGGATGAGTCTGCGCACCGACACATGGAAAAGGGGTGGTGGGGGGGGAGAGATGCGCAGTGTCCCTGAGAGCTAGAGGACAAAGCATTTGAATAGGAGTGTCTGTTCTGGATATAGGCGCACTTTTCAGTATATGAGGAGATTTATGCTTTAAACCAGGGCTGTCCAAAGTGGGGCCCGTGGGCAAAAGTGGGGCCGCCATCAGGTTTGATTTGGCCCGACAGATGTTAGCAAATTCTTTCTTTTTTTTATTAAAAGACCCAACCGACTTTACTGTCTTTTGGAGGTCGTACCAGACTCGGGTTTATGGTTAGAAGATAGTGGCATCAATCAATCAAATCAATCAAAATATATTTGTATAGCCCTTTTCAATAACCAAAAGGTACCCAAAGTGCTTTACATTAACATCAAGAAATAACAGGAATAAAAACATAACATATCATAAAATCATAAAAAGGTGCATAAAAAGCACAGGGCTGCTAGGTATTAAAAGCCAATCTAAATAAAAAAGTCTTGAGCTTAGATTTAAAAAAGTGCTAGGTCAGTGACAGTGCGTATATCAGGATCAGCATCATATGAAACTAGAAAACCGAAGGACTCCATTAGTACCATTTCATGTCATATTAGCTTGTCAGGAAGGAGGCTAACACTCTAAAGTTGGGCTAAATGTTGGTGGGGAAAAACTGGCATGGCCATTTGTCAAGAGGTCCCTTAACCTCTGACCTCATGATATGTGAATGAAAATGGGTTCTATGGGTACCCACGAGTCTCCCCTTTACAGACAGGTGTTTAATTTTGGCCCGAGGCTCTCCATTGAGTTCCATTTTGGCCCTCCAAGGGAAAAGTTTGGGCACCCTTGCTTTAAACACTGTTCGGTTGGATCCTCCACGCGCGTGTCTGTGCGTGGAGGATCTGTCTCGGTGACCTCTCCTCACCTCTGCTGGGAAATAAGAATATGATTTGTTCTTTTTCCTTCCAGCCTCAGAGTGCCCTGATCCACGCACCCTGCACAGATGAGATTTCATATAATGCCGCTTCTGATAGACCCCACAATGATAATGCTGAGACAGCTTTAACGTGCCAAATATATAAGTAGAAGGGTATGAATATATGTATGTATACATCTGTTTCTGGACGCATGTGTACATTTATACACATTTATGTATATATACTGTATACATTTTACCACTTCTATTATCATTGATATGTTCTGTGATGTTCTGTTTTAGCAGTTACCATATTTGTTTTACTCTATCTGCTTTTATTGTCTGTTGTTCTGTTTTAACAGTTACCATATCTTTTACTTTATTTATCTGCTTTTATTGTCTTGTGATGAACTTTGTAACATCTGTTTTGAGAAGTGCTATATAAATAAATGTATTATTATTATATTATTATTATTATTATTAAATAATGGCCCAGGCTGGGGGAGTCAAAGGGATGTTGGCGTAACTGGTGGCAACAGCATCGTTTTATTGCTCAATTTTTATTCTCATTAATAAATTCCATAAGTTTTGCTTCTTGTCTTCTATTATTCATCCTCCCCAGTGTGTTGTAATCCAGTAATTGTTTGCCTATCAGATCATATCTGGGACTATAGAAACGGGATGATATCCACTCAGACATTGATTTTTTTATTCTAATTCGGTTTCGAGCTCAGATCGGCTCACGAGATGTCGAGAGAGGGGATTTTTTTTTTGTAAATTAAAGCCAGGCCTGGTTTAACCTCGCCTGCCAGAACAGAACAGAACAGAGAGAGAGGCGCAGGTGAAGTTAGGCGGTTACGCACGCACACACAGTCTTCCGCGAGCCCGTTACAAATGGGATTTGGCTGTAAACGCAGGGGGGATTTATCAGGATTTCAATGGTGAGATTATATCAAAGGCGTATGAAGCCCTCGTTAGCAGCGGCGGGATAATGGCATGGCAGGGTCTCCCTTTGCAGACGTCCAACCTGGCATTGTAGCCCCCGAGCTGGGCCTGTGGGGACCCCAAAAACCCCCGCAGATCTCCGTCTAACTGCAGCATAATGAGGCAAAGCCACATGCAGCCTTTGTATTCCTCCCTCCCTCCTCCTCCTCCTCTTCCTCCCTCCCCAGACCTGCCCTGGTCCCGGCCACGACTCCTTTCATTACAGGGAGATGGGAGATGAATTGCTCTGGACATCAGGGTCCCTCCTATTAAAATACATTTAGAGAGAGACCAGGGCCCCGTCACGGCTCTTTAAGAGATTTTCTCATTCTTCCCATTGGACTCTCTCTCTTTCCCTCCCTTCCTTACTCCCTCCCTCCCTCCCTCCCTCTCTCTCTCTCTCTCACACACACACACACACACACACACACACACACACACACACACACACACAGCTTTTCAGGGGCAACACTTGCCTCGCAGTAGAAGCTAATATCAGTTGGCATGTCCTATAAAGAACCCATCTGCCACAGAAAGTCAAATAGGAGACACCTGAATGGGCAACATCTAGTCAGGCAGCTTGCATATAGTTAGACACAGTCAGGCCTGTCCTAAACGATAAGGACACACAGTTCTGGGATTCATTAAGGACAGAACAGCAGAAACCCCTATCGGGGTGTTGTAGAAATATTGGTAAGACTTTCCAATCAGGCACCTTTACAAAGAGTTTATTTATTGGGTTATTAAAGCTGCAGTGGGTAGAAATGGAGCAAATATGATTTTAAAAAAGTTATTTTTATAAAACGGTCACTATATTCTGACCATGAGACAGGTAATCTGAAAAAAAATCATGTGTCTTCAGGTGCTCCTAATGACATGTGCAAGATTTCACAGAGTATTTGCAAAGTATCAGTGATAATGTGAAGATAACTGATGAATCTGTGTCAGCAGCAACATTATATAGCAGCTCAAGTCTGATCCCAACCATCTCTCTTTCACTCCTTTATTGATCCTCTATTGATCCACACTAATAATAATAATAATATAGTGCTCTCTGCGGGGTGTTTATTCTCATTTCTGTGTGTGTTTAGAGTACACAGGACAGACAGACAGAGAGAGACAGACAGACAGACAGACAGACAGACAGACAGATAGAGAGACAGACAGACAGACAGATAGAGAGACAGATAGAGAGACAGACAGACAGACAGACAGAGAGAGACAGAGAGACAGACAGACAGAGAGAGACAGACAGACAGAGAGACAGACAGACAGATAGACAGATAGACAGATAGAGAGACAGACAGACAGACAGACAGAGAGAGACAGACAGACAGAGAGACAGACAGACAGACATGGAGAGAGAGAGAGAGACAGACAGAGAGAGAGAGAGACAGACAGACAGACAGAGAGAGCAATCAAAAGCAAATGACACTATGTTATGTTGAGTCTCGCCTCGCGGATTAAGCTCGCTGCACGTGCATGTACGTGCGCGTGACACTTTTATTTTCCTTACAATGTTCCTCCTTACTCAAAGCAAAGCTGTCATTTGAAGGACACAAAATAAGTCTCTCACGTGACCACCGTGTCGATCTCGCCCGTCTGCACGCGAGTTCAACAATAGCAGAATTAGAGAGCGTCTCTATTCTTCACGGAGGGACGCATTAGCATTTTTCTTTAACGTATATAAATATATCTTTAGAGAGGACCTTCCTTTCTTTCTTTTTGCTCCACCATTGTGGGCCCATTTGCTCTAGTGATCGCCGGGTATTTGGATCCCTGCCTGGCTGCCTCTCGTTGGGGCTTAACTCATTCAGATGGAAATAGGCGATTTGGTGCCTTTTGTCCAGCAGATAAGCGGTGGAGGGAGAAAGTGGGGGAGAGAGGGTGAGAAAGGAGTCTGCGTGTGGAGAGGGGGGTTTAAAATAATCGATCAGAGCCCTTCACCCCCCCCCCCCCTTCCCACACAGCTAACCTTTGCTTAACTCGCGTGCCATCACAAGCCCACAGTCCTAATTGGTTCCCCTGCACTAATTATCCAATTAACGCCTCTCCACCGAGAGGAGCGCACTTCTCTCTGCGCTATTGATGGACATGATTGGGAGTGAATGCACCCATCAGCTCCAGAGTGCAACACTTGAGGAACTATAGTGTCACCCCCCTGTATAGAGGTCCTATAAAGAGAGGACTTCGCACTTCACTTATACAGAAGGGTTCATGATGGCGCCCATTCAACCTGCATTATTCCTCAACTCTTATCGATAATTGAAGGCATGGTAAAGTGGCGCGCAGGTTTAATTAGACCCGTTTGTGTGGAAGGTGGGAAATAAAAGGTTAGGCTGAAAGACCCCGAGTCTGGCGCTCCGTGTTATAAGCCCATTCACAGTGAAATGTCCACTTGAGATGGAAAATTGTGCAGAAATGTTATTTCCTCTAAGAGATAAAAAGTTTCTAAAAGTTTATTTAAGGGGACTGAAAGCTACTAAGGTGTTGAGGGGGGGCTGAAAACAATGCCCTCCCCAGGGTTCTTAATATTTTCCAGATCTGAAACGATTAATCGATTAGTTGATCCATTATTTGACAATCAATTCCTATTTTCAGTCACTCTTTTGGCAAAAAAAAGCCCAAAATTTGCTGGTTCCATTCAGCTTCACCAGTGTGAGAATTTGATGCTTTTCTCAGCCTTATATGAGTATATCACTTTATAGACTATATCTTTGGGTTTTGGACTGTTGATCAGGCAAAACAAGACATTTGAAGTATAGGCTGTCAAAGTTAACGTGATAATAATGCGTTTAGGGCATTAACGCAACATGTCAAAGGAGGTTAAATAACGCTCCAAACTTGCGCTACATTTTGGTGAGGAAAAATGGGCATGGCCACATACAAAGGGGTTCCTTGACCTCTGACCTCAAGATATGTGAATGAAAATGTGTTTTATGGGTACCCACGAGTCTCCCCTTCACAGACACGCCCACTTTATGATAATCACATGCAGTTTGAGGCAAGTCATAGTCAAGTCAGCACACTGACACACTGACAGCTGTTGTTGCCTGTTGGGCTGCAATTTGCCATGTTATGATTTGAGCATATTTTGTATGCTAAATGCAGTACCTGTGAGGGTTTCTGGACAATATTTGTCATTGTTTGTGTTGTTAATTGATTTCCAATAATAAATATATGCATACATTTGCATAAAGCAGCATATTGATAAGAGTATTAAATACTTGACAAATCTCCCTTTAAGATACATTTTGAACAGATAAAAAATTTGCGATTAATTTGCGATTAAACACGATTAACTATGGACAATCAATTAATTTATTGCAATCAAATATTTTAATGGTTGACAACCCTAATTAGAAGGTGTCATCTTGCTTGTGATGAAGCATTTTTTGCTATTTCCTGACATTTTACAGAAATCAAATGTCTTCAGAAACATCTTGTAGTGTACTGTTGAGCTGTAAAATGAGAAAGTTTGTGACCCGGCAGCCATGTTGAGATGAGTTGAGGAAATACCAAGCACCGCCCACCAGCCGGAGCAAACTTTCTAATTTTACAGCTAAACAGTACACTACGAGATGTTTCTGAAAACATTTGAGGTGAGAAATAGGCATTACAGAAACAGAATATTGATTCATATTTGATCAGCACTGCGTAGTTTGACAGTTTGATCGGAGTTTGCCAGTGATTTACAGCTGCCTCCGTTGAATGAACAGCCAATAGGAACGCTCTCTCTCTGAAATGACCTGTGATTGGCCAAAGTCTCCCATCACGATTTAGATGTTTTAAAGTCTGAAAACAGAGCCATGAGGAGGTGCAGAAGTCTAGTTTTCTCTCAGAACACTTGAATTACAATATGCTGAAAGGTTATTATGGAATTTTTGCCTAATGATGCCAAAAAATATTCTGCCTACTGCAGGTTTAATCGATGAGTCAAGTAAATATTGTTGTTGATTATTCATAATTAAAAAGTGATCATAGATGCAGCCCCAACATTGTCTTTGAACCTTTCTCTTAAATAAACCCTCCCAACAACATGTCAAAATAATATGGCCTAAAGTTATACCAATATAACAGTTGGTACAATTGTTTAATCCTGTAGGAGCCATGTTTGTTTGTTTGTTTTGTTTACAAATTACAAAGTTTGAGTTTTAAATGATGCAATCACCGCGTGCCCCTCCTCATTTAGAAGCAGACACAGGTGTGTGACACGAGGACGCCCAGGAGACTTTGTTTCTATCTGCAAAACTAAGATTAAGTTTGTTTTCGCTTAGTTTTTTGATGTTGAACTAATAGGCCTATAAGCTTGTTTGAATATTTTGATGCTTGCATCAAACTATAATTTCTTTATTTAGTTCCAATAGTAACGCACTGCACATTGGCACTCACTCATTGATTCATCTGCTGCAACACTTTCAATCAACCCAACTCAGCAAGTAAGTGATGAATATATAATGTAGATATTATTGAAGCGCGTCCATTGAACATAACTACACGACTGAAAGCCATGACAATATAGGCCTAATGTACTCCAATTGGTACGGTCTGCAGGACGGACAATAATGCACTATACCCACTTTTAACAGTACCCACTTTTAACAATCTCTTCTGCACTATATTCAATTTTAACAGTCTCTTCTGCACTATATTCAATTTTAACAGTCTCTTCTGCACTATATTCAATTTTAACAGTCTCTTCTGCACTATATTCACTTTTTTAATAGTCGTGTATCACAGCTGTTACCCTGCACTATATTCAGTTTTAACAGTTTTTTTCTTCATCTCCTGGTATTTTTATATCTAGTATTTTTTTTGTATTTTGTACTTTGCACTACTAACTTTTTACTAACATGTTTTGCACTATGGAACTGTGATGCTGGAAACTTGAATTTCCCTCGGGATCAATAAAGTTACTATCTATCTATCTATCTATCTATCTATCTATCTATCTATCTATCTATCTATCACCTTAATATATAAATGGCAGTTTTGGATTCTCCTTTGCTCTCTCAAAAAAAGTCAGACTAACACTTTCAGCGCAAAATACGCACGAAAACGCACCAAACTGCAGTGTAAATATGCTCGTTTTAAGGGAAAACCCCATAACTGATCATGCTTGAATAAACGGTAGACTACTTTGCATTCTGATTGCGCCAACATGGGACCAATAGTGTGCATGTAATGTTGCAACAGTGCTGTGAATGGAGCAGCAGGCATCATGGACTGGCACCAGAGCGCCACCAGATTGGTAACGTCCAGTAAAACACTAAACATTTATTCTCCTCTTTTCTCAGTCTCTTTTTTTTTTTCCTTCAGTTAACTTCTGCTCCGATCCATCACCTTCCAGCCCATCTGTCTCTGATAGCTGCAACACTTTGAATAAATTCCTCCCGACATAAACAAAGCGGTTAACATCTCATGAATGCAGCTTTTTACACCCCTCGCACACAGATTGTGGGGAAACTTTAGAGTAACCCAGTGCAAAGAAATCTGTCCTGGGACACTCCCTCTGAGCTTCCACTTCATTACCGGTATTGTGCTCGGGAGCGCGCAATCTGTGCGTCCGTCTCCGCCCGGCCACACCAGCTTTCTAATCACTTTCCAATGATGATTTAAAAGCTCGCAGGGTTCGTTTCCCTCCGAACTCCTCCCACCTCCCACCTCCCCTCTCATTCTTCCTTTCACTGCTTCTCAGTCTCGTCCTGCTTTTGTCTGGAGCTGTTCTCCATCACTGGAGGCATTCTGGAGCTTGATTCAGTGGAGGTCAGGAGGAGCGCACATAAAGATCCAAACATCAGGCCCCAATAAAAGGAACCATATATTTGGGAGTTACCAAGTTTGGCCCCCTGCTTCAGTCTAGTAGGGGGAGAACCAGAATTAGAGCAGCGCTGTCCAAAGTGGGGCCCGCGGGCCAAAGTTGGCTTTGCAGGTTTGATTTGGCCCGCCAGATGTTGGCAAATTATTTTTGTTAATTAAAAGACCCAACCGACTTTACTGTCTTTCGGAGGCCGTACCAGGCTCGGGTTTATGGTTAGAAGATAGTGGCATCATATGAAACTAGAAAAACCTAAGGACTCCATTAATACCATATCATGTCATATTCGCTTGTCAGGAAGGAGGCTAACACTGTAAAGTTGGGCTGAATGTTGGTGGGGAAAAACTGGCATGGCCATTTTTCAAGGGGTCCCTTGACCTCTGACCTCAAGATACGTGACTGAAAATGGGTTCTATGGGTACCCACGAGTCTCCCCTTTACAGACATGCCCACTTTATGATAATTCTATGCAGTTTTGGGGAAAACATGCAGTTCTTTGAATGCAGTATACATGTGTTATTTTTGCCTATTCTAAAAATAGTGTTTTTTAATATTTCTACATACTGGGGTCCATAAACAGTCTTGGAAATGCCTAAATTGCATAAATGAGCCCAATTGTATTGAGCAGGTGGATTTTAAGGGGCTAACTAAAACAAATTCAATTAAGGGAACTTGGGATTCTAGTACCATTTTGCATCTTAATAATACAATACAATAGGTGTTTAATTTTGGCCCGTGGTCCTCCATTGAGTTCCAGTTTTGGCCCTCAAAGGGAAAAGCTTGGGCACCCTTGAATTAGAGGCTCGATTGTGTCTGATCTGAGGATGTTTCTCTTATTTCCTTATTTTGAAGACAAACTCAAAGTTTTTTTTTTTTTTTTTTAACAATGTCTTTATTGTTTTTTTTGTTATACAAACAACAGCATTATTATGCAATATATTCAATACAGGATTTACTTTAACAAACAATAACATACCCCACACACCCACCCGTTCTCTCTTAGCATTTCCCTTTCTCACAGGGCCAAAATCAATATACAGCTTCACAGTATCAATCATACAATTAAACATTTGAATGGCACCTCTAACAAAATACAAGATACACATAAACAGAAAATACATATATGGAAAATAAATAATAATTAAAATAAAAATATTTTCAAAAACAAGAGTCCATTCCCTTCTGAGGGTCTAGCACTACTGTGAATTTTTACGTATCCTATCTTAATTATTCCTCCTGTAGAAGCTCACCAATGACAAACTCAAAGTTAGTGCGTGAGGCAGGGAAAGGCTGGTGGTGGTGGTGTGTGGGGGGCTGTGCACACACCTGATGGTTGCAGTGCGCCAGATTGTGCCGTGCTTTGGATGAACAGATGGGGGTGGATGAGTTAAGAGAAGCATGGAGGGAGGGAATGGCAGACGTCTGCATATCACTCATGTGAAGTTATGTGTCCCCTTCTTCTTCTTCTCTCCCCTTGCATGGTCCACGTGCATTAAAAAAAAAAATAGGCACCAAGCATGCAGATGAGCTGCATTTGATGTGAGAGGTTGATGTAGTCGAAAACATAAGTGCCTGTGATAATTCATCAATCAATGGGGCATTGTGTGAGGATCTATAGGGAGACTTTTACTGGCCAAATGGCTCACTTAACAACCTTGTGATGAGAAATTAGTAATCTTGTGTATGGACGCAGCAGTAACAGAGGCGTAACACGCTGCACGAAGATGAATATTCGGCTAAATTGTGAGCATTAGATCAATGTTTGTCAAGTAACACCTCTCAACAGCTGCTCCAGAGACAGATCAGCTCTATCACACAGTTATTTAGAGCTGTGAGACAAGTGTGAGACAGTCACTGAAAAGTCAACTCAAAAAGTTATGCTCATACAATTGTATTTTTCCGGACTATAGCAGCAGCAGCATGGCTCTATGATGGACTGCCATGACATTTTGTAATCTTACAGACATGCATGGTCCCCAGAGAATGAAGCCTACCGATTTAAAGGTGCAATGTGTAAGAACATAAAAAAATATTATCAACAGAATGTGAAGAGATGACCGTGTTGACGTTATGTCAGAGACGGGTATGTATTGTTTCACAGTATGTATCTGCTGTAATGAGCATGTTAACCAGCCCGGCCTGTCCTGTGTTGTGATAGAGTGCTCCAGGGATGACATACTTTTGTAGGCCAACCAGGAAGTTAGCATCGCACTGGTTCCCTCGGCAAAAAGCCAATTGGATTGATCCATTGGGTTTTGGATTATTGCAGAAAATAAGCTCTGTAGCAAACAAACGTTTATGAAACTTACACGTTTTGTTCAGCAATATAATCTCCACAAATGAACACCACTTTTATGATTTTTGAAGTGTGAATGCAATCGCCAGAAGTAAAAAGCTAACGTTAGGCTATAAACGCCCTACACCGCGGTCACAAGAGCGCGAGTATACACAACGAAGCTGTAAAGGCGGGCGAGTCAGCGTGATGACGTTTTTAAGACACATAAAGGCTTCAAAATTCACAAGTGGAATATTTAGTGACGTATTTTATATCGTGGAACAAAACGTTAAAATCTCTTAAACTGGTTAAGCATGGTGGAATTTTGCATATTCAGTGGTTGGCTTTTCTTTTTATAACATGACAGTAAATTTAGATTGTATGGACCCAGAAGTAGAGGTGAAATGCTGCCGCTCTATTCGTTTGGAGCATGTAAATACCTGTAAAACTGATGACATTTCTTCAACCATACTTTGTGTTTAGTGCTATTTATCAGATGTTATCATGCATTTTGGCCGTCGCCATCTTGGGTTTTTGCAACCAGAAGTGACACGAGATAGTGGAGCTAAGTACAACCCAACATACTGTGCATACTGACATAATGTGACGTAACCCATTGGTTTGTGGACTGCCGTTTTGAAGCCTCGATTTCGGCATTTTGGCCATCACAATCTTGGTTTTTGGTCGTAGGTACAACCAAATGTAAAACCAAACGCTGAATAAGACTTTTTTTAGGCGACCAAAAAGGGTATAGTTAACTTTCATGAACTGAAAACACACTGTGAAAGGGTTAAAGTTTTTAAGACGAAAACACGGTCAACTCCCAGACTTGAAACTAGTGATTGAGACCATAAACTCATGTTTACAATGTTTACTGAGGTAATAAATCAAGTGAGAAGTAGGCTCATTTTCTCATAGACTTCTATACAATCCGACTTCTTGTTGCAACCAGAGGAGTCGCCCCCTGCTGGCTGTTAGAAAGAATGCAAGTTTAAGACACTTCCTCATCGCCTTCACTTTTCAGACCCCAGAGGTTAACCACTGGCTGTGTACGGCTTCAAAGAGCTGCTAGCATGGCTGTAGACTCTTTGTCTTAATAGGTGATTATTTATGCAGATGTGTTTGAGCATGGAATTTTTTATTAAAGTTCCACTTACTAGATTTTGGGGCTTTCAACCACGTCTCTCAGTCCCCATTCAGTGACTGGAGCTGGCTCGGGTGTCACGCACAAACTAAGTGTGGTCTAACTTTAGCTTCATGGTGCGTTCACTCCCCGCTGAATAGCTTTACTGCTCTTGTTTCAGATTTGAAAAGGCTGTGAACTGCTACATTAGTCAAAAATACAAGGCACCGCTCTGCTCAAGTGCCTTCTTTATACTGATCAGAGACATAAAATGCTCATGTAGAGATCAAAGATTTACATCTGCAATCTAACAAACAAATGTTTTTTTTGCTGTGTGGGCTTATAGCATTTTATTTTTAATGACACATCTCATCACAGACAAACTTTGCGACAGACGTCTTTACTGCCGAATGACTCCCATCATGAAGAGAAAAAAAAACATTTTCAGGCTTATTAGCTCTTTAACTTTAAGCAATAACCCACTAACCTACTTTATAGACTCTATGAGTCACACAAGACAATCACAGAGTGCATTAGCAGCCAAGGTGGAAACGCTTCTTAAACTCGCCTATTTGATAGGCAACAGAACTCCCACTCTCACTTACTTTGTAATTCCTCTCTCTTATCTCCTCTCCCACTCCTCTCCCATCTCACCTTTTTTCCCATTTCTCTCTCTCTCTCTCGATTTCTCTACTCTTTTTCGCGCTGTTTCAAGTCCCCGCAGTGCTATTTAGAGCATGGCGCGGGGCTATATTAATGTGACTAAAGAGGATTGCACAGGTAACACAAGTCCAGCTGGCAGTAAACTCGGCGGTGCGGTTCCTCTCTCGCAGAGCATTAAAGCTCCCCTGTTTATGGAGTCACCCTCCATAAACAATACTATATAATTCTCTTTGAACGTGCCTCATATAAAACAACGCAAAATATGAGGGGACACCACACCACCACACATACAGTGCACAAGCTCCACACACACACACACACACAGAAGGCAAACTGCAGCGCACGTGCACACAACTACAGCATTATGAGATCAGTGTGTCCTCTCTGCATGTGCCAGCAAGACTTTGAAGGGAAGGCATTGTTTTCCCTCGGGAGTAAACAGCCTCCGAAGACAAATAACTATATTCAACAAATAGTCTATATGCACCAGAACGCCCCACTCCAAAAAAAAAAACAGGAATATCTCCCCGCTCACTATAGAGCTAATCAATATTTCAGCAGCCCAGCCTTGATTGTTCATGCAGGCCATGAGAGGGCTAATGAGGCGAAGCTGCAAAGACAATCTGCGCACCAAAGTAGGCTATCCACTAAAGGACAAAATGATCTTTCAGATCTCCCGGATCAGTCGCGCTCTGCCCAGGATGAGATGTGCCACTGAAGTGAACCACTCGAGACCTTCCGCTGCATGACAGCTCATGAGTAGGCATATCTGTCTGAGAGAGCACAGATGTGGTTTTCCCTCTGATCTGGTGTGTCAAATAGTCCTCACGCCTCACATGCCGTTTGTTGTCGGCGCGCTTTGAATCGCACTTTATGTGGGGGGGAACGTGGTATGCAAATAGATGACACTTGATGGATTGACACCAAATTGAGAGCTCGGAGTTATGAGGGTTTTTAATCACAGTTTAGTCAACCACAAATAGATGTTTGAATGTTGCATTGCTCATATTAGGGTGGGTTTTTGGAGCCATTTGAATATTTATGAAGACAAAACATTCACACCAGTTTGCTAAGAGACTGTGCAAAAATGATTATGGATTTAGAAAAGGGGCAAGATTCTTTGTTTTTTTTTCTAGTTCTAAATTAATATTTCATCCAAGGTGCTTCGAAGGTTACGCTACTGCCGTTACTAAGTAACCAAAACCTGCGTGCTGCCATAGAGGTGATGAAGTTGCATTCATTTAGCAGTAAAACCCAACCTAAACTAAACAAAGAACAAAACAAAGAAATTAACTTTCAGCACTGTAAATCCATCACAGTAACATTACTGCTCGATTTCTCTGTGTCAATTTGGCTTTTACCTTTCAATGGATTTGAGCGTGCAAAAGATGCGGCATGTGTACGGTCCCTTAAAGGGCGGGGCCATCTCAGCAGTTAGCAAAAGTAGTGACATAGGTCTCCAAAGTCAGCTAATCAATAAGGTTATGAATAATTTGAATGCTAGCACTAGCAGAGTCAAAGTTAGTTGTGCTAAATTTGGAAATAACTGAAAGGGTTAGTTCAGATTTTCCAAAGTGGGGTTTTATGTATACTTCCACGTTCTGCGATGTAAAATTACTGCTTTTGTGAATGGAGTCTGGTGGCTTTCTGACGGCGAGGTAAAGCGGCTGTGGGCGGTAGCAGCAGAAAAGCCATCTAAAGAAATCAGTTTAAGTGTACGCTATATTTAGAATATTTTCACAGCTTTACCCCGCCATTAGAAAGCCCTTTCCGACGGGGAACTGAAGCAGTTATATTGCTGTCTTTAAAGCCACCAGAGTCCATTCACAAAAAGTAATTTTACCTTGCAGAACACGGGAGTTGCTGGTCTGCCGCTGCATCGATCGGTTAGTTTGTTTGTGTTATTGTGTGATTTTCGGATCCGAACTAATGGAAAAAGTTTTTAGAAGGGCTTCGGAAAAAAAACATAAATACTTTGACTAAAAATTGAATGTTCGGATAAGGAACACTTCTGGGAAGCTACAGAATGAGATAAAAACCTAAAAAAAAACTAAAATAATGGACCCACCCTTTAACGTTAACATTAGAAGTTCTCCACCAATTTAGCATTGCACTCCAAAACATTGTCACGACGAACAGTTAAAACGGGGAAAAATTGATGCAGCAGAGATATCGACTTTTTTATTCTACGCGTTCGCCCTCCTTTCAAAAAACCTATCGCCTACATTACCCACAATGCAACTCAACTGCAGACAGTTATGTTGGAGATTTGGGTGTGTTATGCTAGTAGGGGCTATTGTAGCCTCAAGCAGAGATGAGGAGCAGGCTAGCGAGCTTCTAACTCCACACCCCTAGATTTTATTTCATTTTCAAACTTGTAGTCTTCAACCCGAAGCAACGCTGACTCAGTGTCACTTGAAGCAGTGTCGGTTTACTATTTTTATTCATCAGTTTTACCCAGCTCCCTCTGGAGCCACAAAGGACTTTATGCAATATTTTTCACATGCAGTAGTACTCCTCAAGACCTGTTAACGGTTCCCCCTTAAGATATCAATGTTAAAATTGGGGTACAGTATTAAACAAGTTGTGCAAATGTAACACAGTTCTATTATTTTCATGTCATGCTGCAGTTTTCAAGTCAAGAGAAGGGTTCAAAGAAAACATCACTAACCCTGGGGAGAGTTCAGCCCCCCTCACCAGCAAAATAATTTGTGTACTGTCCCTAAATGTGATGTTAAATCTTTGATCCCAGGTCTGCACTTCACCCAGAAAGTACCTTTTTGACTTCACGGTTGTTATGAAATGCTGAAATGTGTTATGTGTTATGTGTTATGGATGCAGGACTATAAATTCAAGTTATAAAGTTATGAAACGCTGTTAGCGTGCTACATTTTGAGTCTCCGTTGCCATCAAAGAGAAAAAAACAAGCTATGTAAACACCCAACATCCTTGCAGGCACACTAACACACACAGCAGGCAACACCCAATTATCTTCGCTCACAATAAATGAGAAATAGTCAAATTAGTATTGGGTCTAGGAAGTATCTTCATAGATTGGAATATAAAAAGCAGAGGAAAACATCCTCACCCGCAATTCCTCACAGACCCTCGACACAAAGCCAAATGTAGGCTATTTCATAAAACTACAACCCCGTGTCATCAAAGCTCTCCCTGCGGAGGCGTTATTCTTGATCGCTCCTCCCGTCTAAGCGCCCTATTTCTCCACATAGTCATCTTTGTTTGCAACACTTGTCTCGCGTCACCGAGAGGAAAAAGCCCGCGTTCGATTCATCTTAACAGTTTGTGTGTCACTGGGGGGAAAAAATGGGTGAAACTTAAAAAAATTCAGGCTTTGTTGCCAGAGAACAGAAGGCTGACAAAGTTTTATAGAGGCAGCCATGAAGTTCTGCCTCATTAGATAGAATAGCTGTTCTATATTCAGGGTCTCTGTGGGGCTAACAAACGCAATGAGTGGGCCAAACTCGGTTCGTTCCGCCAGAGCAAGGGCCCTTTTGTTTGTGTTTGGTGGGTGGGGTTGGCTGGGGTACAGGGGCCAGGCGGGCCCTTCAAAACCTGGATTTCACCACAGCTGAGCCGACTTTATTATTAGGAGGAGAGTGGATGTAATGGACTACATAAGAAGCCCTTTAGGATTTGAAGTTGTACAACTTGTCCTTAAATGATCTAATCCAGCTAGTTACATCACTGCAGAGACCCAGATTGATATCTACCAGATCTATGAAGTTAAAAAGTACAGCAGGTGTATTGTTTTCCCTCACAGTAGCACAAAGGACCCATTATACTTCAGCTGGAGCTGGGGTTCAAAAACAATGCTTGAATGACGTCTTTGTCGGCTGCTGAGATTTCAAACAACTCTATTTTTCTTCATGGCGATATTTCAAAAGATAATTTTGGTCTCGTGCACCATTCGTAGCTGAACCTACGATAAGTAATGCACTGTAATCCGTGTACATATCCCACAAAATCAGACTTTCGCCCAGGCAACCGGTGTTCGTACCCCGTATGAAACCAGAGGTCAACGTTGATTTTTTGTCACGTAAGTTCCGTTCTTAAGTAACGCCACTTCCGAGGTTATTTTAACCCAAACCACGATCATTTCCTAAACCTAACCAAGGAGTTTTGTTGCCTAAAACTGACCAGGTCAATCTTCTCCTAAACTTAAAAAGTAGTTTTGTTGCCTAAACCTAACCAAGTCAATCTTTTCCTAAACCTAACAAAGTCAATCTTTTCCTAAACCTAACTAAGTAGTTTTGTTTCCTAAACCTAACCAAGTCAATCTTTTCCTAAACCTTACTAAGTAGTTTTGAATCCTAAACCTAACCAAGTCAATCTTTTCCTAAACCTAACTAAGCAGTTTTGTTGCCTAAACCTAACCAAGTCAATCTTTTCCTAAGCCTAAGTAGCTTTGTTGCCTAAACCTAACCAAGTCAAACTTTTCCTAAGCCTAAGTGGTTTTGTTACCTAAACCTAACCAAGTCAATCTCTTCCTAAGCCTAAGTAGCTTTGTTGCCTAAACCTAACCAAGTCGATCTTTTCCTAAGCTTAACTAAGTCTATCTTTTCTTAAGCCTAACTAAGTAGTTTTGTTGCCTAAGTCTAACTAAGTCTATCTTTTCCTAAACCTAACTAAGTAGTTTTGTTGCCTAAACCTAACCAAGTCGATCTCTTCCTAAGCTTAAGTAGTTTTGTTGCACCATGCACACGCGACTCAGCGAGACTTAATAATGGGATATATTGTTTTTGTCAAATACAGGCCATTTGTGATCTGTATTTCTAAAGGTCAGTGCCCTTTGAAGGGGACATATCATGAAAAACCCACTTTTTCAGTGCTTCAGTTTTCTCTCAAGCCAATCAGAGCAGACTGGGCTTTTTTGGAGGCGGGGCTTAAAGAGACAGACGCTAAGACGGAGTGTTTCAGACAGAGGGAGAATACAGGTATATTCAGACAGACGGTTTGAGAATTTTTTTTTGAACATTGAGGTATGTAAACATGTTCTATTACAAACCCAAAATACAAGTATGAACCTGAAAATGAGCATGATGTGTCCCCTTTAAAAGCGCTTTCAAAGTTATTGCAAGTTTGAGACACGGTATATATATATTCATATTAAATTAAAACTTAAAACTCAGTGCATGGGAGGCTCTAAGAGATCTAATAGCATGAATTATTTCAACTATATGGGTTATTCATAGAACTATAACAATATGTATGTATTGAGAGAGATAGTGGGTCCAGTATGTTTATTTTTCACATGCATTTATATTTTTAAGAGTAGCTCTGATTCAGAGAGGCACTGAATATTAAAAAAAAAAAGAAATCCACTGCCTGAGTTTAAGGACACATCTCAGAGTTGTCCTCCTAAAAAAAGATTAGAGGATTAGGAAACCATCTCCAAGTTGCTGTTTCATGTCTGTGTCCTAGATTCAGCTTGATATCCTTTGATTGCACAAAGAAAGCCACGCTATAAAGGCTATATGGTGCTTTGGGCCAAGATAATGGGGGAGAGATTTGCACTGTGTCATTATTTTCATCTCACTTCTGATGTAGCAATCATTTATTATATATAAGTGGTAATTCATTGATAACTTAAATGGGCTTATTATTCTCCATTCACTCGCTCATTAGAGGCTAATAATGCAAATGTGATAGAGGCTATTAGAGGTGTTTAGCAGGCGCGCGTCTGAAGAAGACGTGGGTATTTGTTGGGCAGATGGACGCAGCTCCGGGGGTGACCTCACCCCTGACCCCCCACAGATGTCTCCCAAGAATAGAAAAAAAAACCCAGGCAGAGCTCCGTCACGAAGCTGTGGAAAATCAGTAATACACCGGAACCGGGTTTGTCAATACGCGGGACAATTAGGGTGCGTTGGAGAGGCGCGCTCTGGCTGCGCAGTGGTGTGAAACACGCGGTGGTTACAGCGGAGATGAAAGAGGGAGAGAGGCCATGCGGTGCCTTCTCTGTGAAGGCCTGTTTGACCGATGGCTCTCTGCTGAATAGGCCTCTGGTGGTCATACATAAATTAAGAGGTTAAGTGAGCCATCAGGAACAAATGTTTGCATTTATTAACTCGGGATAATGGCTCCCACAGCCTGGCTTTCCCCCCTTTGGGTTGGATTCTTATGGTAGTTTAAGCTGTGACCAGGATCAATAATTAACCTCCATAAAATAAAAACTCTTATTTTCTTACACTATGAGAAGGATGCTGCAGGTCTAAAAGACAGAATATACAGTAATCCTGCTGTTAAATATCAGAAGCCATCGGAAATATTTTCATTATTAAAGGTCCCATATTGTAAAAAGTGAGATTTTCATGTATTTTTATATTATAAAGCAGGTTTAAGTGTTATATAAATACTGTTAAACTATCAAAACGCTCAATATACGGAGAAATACACACAGCCCGTATTCAGAATTTGTGCTTTTGAAACAAGCTGTCAGGATTTCTGTCCATTTGTGATGTCACAAATCTACAATATTTAGGCCTTTTACACGGTTTTAAACATAAACATTCTAAATGTGTCCGAGTTTATTTCCAGTTGCAGTGTATGTGAATAACATCAGCTGACAGGAAGTAAACATGGACCCAAACTGTTGCCAGGCAACGCGATTCCGTTGAAATGCACTAAAACGGAGCGTTTCAGACAGAGGGTAAATACAAGCATATTCAGGCAGACAGTATGAGGAAAATAAAGGTGTTTTTTAATATTACAGCATGTAAACATGTTGTAGTAGAAACACAAAATACAAGTATGAACCTGAAAATGAGCATGTTATGGGACCTTTAAGTACATTACTTGAATAAAATGTACTTTCCTCCACTATTAAAGTGTAACATTTCAGGAGATCTATTAGCAGAAATGTGATATAATATTTATAACTATGTTTTCATTAGTGTATAATCACCTGAAACTAATAATTGTTGTATTTGTGTTATGATATGGGTCCAAATGGACAATCACATATGCCAAAAAAAAAAAAAAAAAGTTAAAAACCAATTAAGTGCGACTCTGTTATAGACATCAAAGACTGGAAATGTTCACAAGGCTCGTTATCACAGAAGAACAAACATTCCCATTCACACGTGAGGAGGGATCCCGCAGGAATGCGTGAGGCAGGTGTAAATTTAAACTGTTAATGAGACGCATCAAACGCATCAAAAGGCGCGCCGTGCTGAGCCATTCTTCCATTAGTCCTATAGCTACGAGACAAAAGCCATCCGAGAGGAGTTTTCCTCGCTAAACGGTGCCGAATGGGTCCGAACAGCGGGAGCTGTATTGTAGCCGCAAAACCCCCGCAGACTGCAGCGGGCTAAGCAGACAAGTCTTATGAGTTTAGGCTCTAACGAGACAGATGAGACGGCTGCGATGGGCCGGAGTGAGATGCGTACACTGTAAACAATTGCTGTTAATTTACAGCAGGATTTCAACAGTATTAATCTGTTATTGCTAAAAACAGTGCTTTACTGTTAATACAAAAGAAAACCTGTTAAATTACGCTCATAGGCTGTTTTTTAACTGAACTATAATGCATTCTTAAAAAACAGCACTTTTCTGCTGATCAACTGTCTAAAGCAGGGCTGTTCAAAGTGGGGCCCGCGGGCCAAAGTGGGGCCCGCCATAAGGTTTGATTTGGCCCGCCAGATGTTAGCAAATTCTTTTTTTTTATTAAAAGACCCAACCGACTTTACTGTCTTTCGGAGGGCGTACCAGGCTCGGGTTTATGGTTAGAAGATAGTGGCATCATATGAAACTAGAAAACCTAAGGACTCCATTAGTACCATATCATGTCATATTAGCTTGTCAGGAAGGAGGCTGACACTCTAAAGTTGGGCTAAATGTTGGTGGGGAAAAACTGGCATGGACATTTGTCAAGGGGTCCCTTGACCTCTGACCTCTAGATATGTGACTGAAAATGGGTTCTATGGGTACCCACGAGTCTCCCCTTTACAGACATGCCCACTTCATAATAATCAATCCTATGCAGTTTTGGGGACACATGCAGTTCTTTGAATGCAGTATACATGTGTTATTTTTGCCTATTATAAAAATGGTGTATTTTAATATTTCTACATACTGGGGTCCATAAACAGTCTTGGAAATGCCTTAATTGCATAAATGAGCCCAATTGTATTCAGCAGGTGGGTTTTAAGGGGTTAACTATGTAAAACATATTCAATTAAGGGAACTTGGGATCCTAGTACCATTTTGCATCTTAATAATACAATACAATAGGTGTTTCATTTTGGCCCGTGGCCCTCCATTGAGTTCCAGTTTTGGCCCTCCAAGGGAAAAGCTTGGGCACTCTTGGTCTAAAGTATCATCAGTAACAGTTTCATGCAGTATGTTTTTAATTCTGGGACCTGATCTGCTCATGTGAGGCTTGTACATTGTACATGATTGTAAAATCAGTGAATTAGCTTTATTGTTCTTCACTCACATGTTGTTATGGTTTGCATTCTGTGCTTGTAGCCAGCTATAGACACACATTTCGGGAAAAGTGTCAACAAGTCTATTATAGCCTTTTTCCTAACAAGTGCCTTTCATTGTATTTAGTGTGACTATTCCTATGTCTGTAACCTGCTAAGTCTATTCATCTAGGCAAAAAATCATGTTTATTAAAATGCATGTAAAAAATACAACCTAAATAGTGCATTAAAACAAATCAGTAAGATAATGTAAAAGAAAGGCGAAAAACAGCTATATAATGTATCTTTAAACAGTAAATTAACTGTGAAATTAATAAAAAACAACCAGTTCAAACTGTATTTTTCATTAACAGTACAAAGCTGTACATTTCAGCGACAGTATAATAATGTTAATTTTACAGTAACATAAAGGCAACCCTGCTGCCAGTTCTTTACTGTTATTGTACTGGGAAATTCTTAACAGTGAGGTCTTCTGGAGGAACATGGAGATCAATTCAGGGGAATGGATGATTAAAGAAGGAAGGGATGATAGAAATAAACATCTCATTAGTTGCTTCTGACATATAAGTCATAATTATGAGTTATGGGTTATCTCAAACATGTCCCATGAGACACAAAGCCTATAGAGGATAACAGTTAATGATGGAAGCAGTTGTGTGACATGTTGTATGGAAATACGCTTTTCTCAACAAAAGTGGCCTGCTGCTCAGTGATGTGGATGCTCAAAGGCAAATACCATCCATTCATGAGGTCTGACCAGTTAGACGGACCCTCTCATTCCCATGTGTTGTTACAGTCAGTGGTGGAGGAGGTATTCAGATCCCTTACTTTAGGGCTGTCAATCGATTAAAATATTTAATCGCATGATTGTCCATGATTAATCGTAAATTTATTTTTTATTTTTTATCTGTTCAAAATATACCTTTTTAAAGGGAGATGTGTCAAATATTTAATACTCTTATCAACATGGGAGTGGACAAATATGCTGCTTTATGCAAATGTATGTATATATTTATTATTGGAAATCAATTAAAGGGACTGTTTATAAGAATCAGAAATTGCTTGTTAACAGCGACACCTGTGGCCGTTAAGTCAACGAAAGACAGCGTCCTGTTGCTCGCGCTTGCTCGCTCTACATAGACATGAACGAGCATCGCTCAACACAGTGAGGCAACGCACGTCAGCTAAAACCACAATATCACTCTATATTTCAGCTGCTTGGCAGTAATGTTAGCTGACCAGACGAAGGTCTCTCCATGAATCACTGCTGATACTAGTGTTGGCTTTTCCTGCCTCAGCCTCCCGACCGCGGCCGGAGGGAACAGGGGAGACACCGGAGCTTTAGACGATAACGTTTCTCGCTGCAGAGCCTCGTCACTTCAGAAGACACGGGAAACCTCTGTTGGTCTGGAGGAGCAGCAGCATTTTTTTCTACACAAACGTCCACTGTACATTCACTAGATATTCTCAGAGCTCAACTAACTCTTCTGTAGTGAGTAGTGTGCACGCATGCACGTGAGAGCGGAGCGAGAGAGCGAGAACGAGCACGGTGTGTGAGTGAAGGCAAGCAGGCAGAGGAGCAGAGTACAGCAGACACTCCGGCCCTGAAGATCAAAGCTACGGTCTCCCCCGCGTCCTCCGACCGCGGCCAACACTGTTTTGCAAGACGGGCTTCACTAGATACAACTTTGAGGTTTTGGTGCTTCCGTGTAGTTTGTGTTGGAGTCTTGTCTGAACAGCATAGCCACACGCGAGCGCGCATGAGACACCGACCCAGATTGATTTATATGTGTAAGAAGTTACAAACAGTCCCTTAAGTATGTGAGATCTTGATTTGTGAAATATATAGCTGCCAGATAAATATAGTGGAGTAACAAATACAATATTTCCCCCTGAGTGGTGGTGGAGTAGAAGTGCTTTAAATGTGCAGTACTAAATGTACAGAGTTTTTTCCCCCCACTGGTTCCAGCTGTAAAATCCATCTCAAAGAGGAACACCTAAATCCCAGATTCACATACGCTGGCCTTCAAGTCCAATCAATATTGTGTGAATATGAAAAACTCTGCCAAATCCAGAAACTAAAGAAAGTGTGTCTGGTACAAACGAAGAGACCAGTAATACCTCCCGAGGCCACTTCTTTGACAAAGCACAGGAGATACTAACTTGGCGGAATAATGGAATATCTTTTCATCTGAATGAAATTTACATCATCTATCACTTCTGAACCAGAAAATACACCGTTATCTGCAGAAAACCCCCTCTTTCATATTGCCAGAGTGACCTTTTCCACTTTATTTTCAGTGCGAATTCACAGATGCACGGGAGCGGAAAAGTTTTCTATCTTGTTTCTGGCGATGGAAACGAGTAGTGAGCGCTCACTAATACACGGCAAATTGTCCTAAGGCGTCGGAATAACACATTTGAATGATGAAATCCAGCACGATTCCCTTTGGCAGGCAAATTCCACTTAAATCCTTGCATCTCAGCAGGCATGTACTGTAGGGGTGGGTTTTGGGAAATTAGGTGTGTGTGTGTGTGTGTGTGTGTGTGTGTGTGTGTGTGTGTGTGTGTGTTTGTGTGTCTCCCCTGAGGGCTGATGGGAGGCTTGCGTGTGCACGCTTGCTGTAGGTGGTTACATGTGTGCGTGTCCTTTTTAAATAAAAGGCGGCTTATGCAAATGAGCTCGTGTGACCAAGTCGAGGGACGACGGCGGCGCATCACGCAGGGTTTTAATGTTTGCCGGCGTTTTACACGAGACTAACAAGGCACAGCGTGCACCGCTGGGGATGAGCAGCGGCGCTCGCAGCCGTTAGACAAGTCAATGGGCCTTATGTGGGGCGACACAGAGGGGGCCCTGCCGTACTTACCAACCTTGAGACCTCAAAAATAGGGAGGATTTCAAAACCAAAGCGGGGGTTTGTGGGTCCTCCAGAAAAAAATGTTTCCTGCATTCTGGTGACTTTTAAAGAATGAATATAACAATATTTTTATGTTAAATAGGCATATCTCTCTCCTCCTCTCCTCTCCTTCCCCTCTCCTCTCCTTTCCTCACCTCCTATGTCCTCACCCCTCTCTCCCCTCTCTCCTCTCCTCCTCTCCTCCTCTCTCCTCTCCTCTTCTCTCCTTCTCCTCTCTCCTCCTCTCCTTCTCCTCTCCTCTCTCCTCCTCTCCTTCTCCTCTCCTCTCCTTCTCCTCTCCTCTCCTCTCCTCTCCTCTCCTCTCCTCTCCTCTCCTCTCCTCTCCTCTCCTCTCCTCTCCTCTCCTCTCCTCTCCTTCCCTTCTCCTCTCCTCCTCTCCTCTCCTCTCTCCTCCTCTTCCTCTCCTCTCCCTATGTCCTGTCCCCTCTCCTCCCCCTTTCTTCTCCTCTCCTTCTCCTTCTCCTGTTCCCTCTCCTCTCCCTTTCTTCTCCCCTCCTTCTCCTTCTCCTTCTCCTTCTCCTCTCCTCTCCTCTCCTCTCCTCCCATCTCCTCTCCTCTCCTTTCCTCACCTCCTATGTCCTCTCCCTCCTCTCCTCTCCTATCCTCTCTACTCATTTCCTCACCTCCTATGTCCTCCTATCTCCTCTCCTCTCCCCTCATCTCCCTTCTCCTCCTCTCCTCCTCCCAGCTTGTCAGTCATTTCTCATCCGTAGGACAGCGAAGGTGGCGCGCCTCCGAAGCGTGGCCTACTTTTTTCCCGCTTCTCACACAGAATGGAAATGAGCTCAACTTATTTCTTTGCGAACGTCTGTCTGATTTTAATTAACATCACAGTCGTCGCGATAAAACGGCGCTCTGTCTATATCTTACAGCAACGAGATCCGCACATCCGCCTTCTGCAAAGTGTGTGTGTGTGTGTGTGTGTGTGTGTGTGTGTGTGTGTGTGTGTGTGAGGGAGTGACAGAGACAGTGAGCTGAAATCCATAATTTAACTGCATGCCCACAAGCTGCACACAGCAACACTGATTTCAACACACTCCTCTCAGGTCTCACACGAACACGTTTTGCTGTGGGTGTTTTCTAACACACACTCAACCTACTACTGTATTTTTAATTGTTGTTCGTGTTTCTCCCCCCCCCCCGAACACATAGCACCATGGAGTTCGCCGTTATTGCGGCAGTGGCACTCTCTCTTCCTCTCGCTCGGTGTGTGTTTGTCGTAAGGCAACACAGTGAGTGTATTTATAGCGTATTCTGTCAGACAATGTACTGCATTTGTGTGTATTCATTTGGAAATAATAACATTGACAACTGCTTGAGAGACGGAGGGGTTGAGAGAGGAGAGGAGGACTCATTTCCACCATGTATCCACTAACGAGCTGTATTGTGCTCCAGGCGATGTGTGTGATAGCTTCAAGCCGCTGTGTGAGTGTGTGAGTGTGTGTAAATGTGTGTGTGAGTGTGCGTGTGTGTGTGTGTGTGTGCCTACTTATTGGCAGCTGAGGGATCTTAACCGTCTCATTTTTTTCTAATTTTCATGTTCTACTCTCCCCTCTTCGTATTTTTCTGTTTCTTGTCTTCTCCTTTTCTTTACTCTCTTCTCCTCCCATCTCCTTTCCTCACTTCCTATCTCCCCTCCTCTCCTTTCACCCTATGTCATCCCTTCTCTCCTTTCCTCCTTCTTCCTGTCCTTTCGTCTACTCCCCACTCCTCTTGTTTCCTCTCATCCTATCTCCTCTCCCTTCCTTCCTCTCTCACCATCTCCTCTTCTCTCTCCTTACCTCACCTCCTATCTCCTCGCCGCTCTTCCTATCTCTCTCTCTCTCCCTCTCCTCTCTTCCCATCTCATATCCTCACTTCCTATGTCCTTTCCTCACCTCCTATCTTCTCTCCTCTCTTCCCAACTCCTCTCCTCTCTACTTTCCTCACTATCTATCTCCCCTCCCTTCCCATCTCTCCTCTCTTTCATCCCCTCTCCTCTCTCCTTTCCTCACCTCCTCTATTCTCTCCTCTATTCTCCTTTCCTTTCCTCACCTCCTATCTCATCTCCTCACCTCCCATCTCCTCTCCCCTCTCTTTTCCTAACTTCCTACATCTGTTCTCCTCCCATCTCCTCTCCTTTCCTCACTACTATCTCCTCTCCTCTCTTCCTATATCCTCTCCCCTCTCTCCTTTCCTCACCTCCTATCCCCTCTCCCTTTATTTCTCTCCTCTCCTCCCATCTCCTCTCCTCTCTCCTTTCCTCACCTCCTACATTTCTTTTCTTCTCCCATCTCCTCTCCTTTTCCCACTCATATTTCCTCTCCTCTCTTCCTATATCCTCTCCCCTCTCTTCTCCCCTCTCCTCCCATCTCCTCTCTCTCCTTTCCTCACCTCCTCTCCTCTCCTCTCCTCTCCTCTCCTCTCCTCTCCTCTCCTCTCCTCTCCTCTCCTCTCCTCTCCTCTCTCCTCTCCTCACCTCCTATCTCCTCTCTTCACCTCCTATCTCCTCTCCTCACCTCCTATCTCCTCTCCTCCACCATATTTCACACTCAGAAGTAGGTTTTGTTCTATCACGGCCCAAACTCTCTCTACCGTGCCATTGTTTAGAGTGTAATGCATTATCCATCTCTATTCCACTTTGTTCACTCCACTTCACTTCAAGTAGCTGCAACTTATGAGCAACATACGCTCACGCTGACACACACACACACACACACACACACACACACACACACACACACACACACACACACATACACACACACACACACACACACACACACACACACATACATAAGCAGGCACGCAGCTCTGCGATCCCATTAGCTTTAATATTTCAGCAGCGTCATAGCATTCGCCAGCGGCCTTGTCACCGCCTGCTCCCCAGGGACACAGATCCTAGATCAGCCCGGCGTGTCCTCAACCGCCAACATCCCCACCAGGACGGGGGAAAGCACTCGGCTGACCTCGAAGCTGTGCTTGCACCGTGCCCGGCATTCCCAGGAGTCGTCGTCATCCCCCCCACACCACCACCACCCCCCATCACACACCCTCCTGTCACCTCCACCCTCGCTGCCATCTCGAGGGAGGAGCTGAAAGAGGGGACGGGGGAGGAGGGGGGGAGAAAAAGAGGGGGAGAGCGGAAGAATGCAGAGGCAAGTCCGTGGGAGGGGGCGAGGGAATGAAAATAAGATGAGCAGAGGAGAGAGAGAGATGCAGAGAGAGGTTGTGTGGGTGGGCTATGGGGTGCTGATTAGGCCCTTGGTTTGAAGTGCTCAGCGGCTTACCCTTGCGGATGTGCACTCACACACACATTGTTTCGCACTCTATAACTCATTCAGTGTTACAAAGGCTTTAGAAGTATACGGTGAGGACAGTGTGCCGCGTTTAGGCATTCTGTTAGAAATCCTCTGCTCTTTGAGGTGGAATATTTCCCTTTTGTTCTGAAATTCATGCCTGTGATCAATTGGATGGAGAGGTCTACTGCATAATAGAGCTCTGTGTGTGTGTGTGTGTGTGTGTGTGTGTGTGTGCGTGTCTATATATGTGTGTGTTTCATCTGCCTGTCCATCTGTGTGTGTGAAGACTAAAGCTGGACTGAGCTCTCTTATATGTGCTTACCTGAGGCATAAAAAAAAAAAAATCACGGCACGAAGAGCTCTTTTGTACTGTGATTACACAACGCTCATTCCGCCAGAGTCTGACCACTCGTTGGCTGTATGGAGGCTGTGAAGGCTGTGAAGGCTGTGAAGGCTGTGAAGGCTGTGAAGGCTGTGAAGGCTGTGAAGGCTGTGAAGGCGCGAGGACACACAAATCCCGACATACAACAGCATAAGCTATGTCCTGTGAGTTATAACTCATGCATGATCACTAAATGGAAACATTTGTTATCTCCACAACAATACAGCCAGAGGAGCTGAATCTTTTATGGCTCCCTTGGCCCCCCCCAAAAAGCCCCCACACACACACACACTCACACACTCTGACGCACACTATCACACACGCACACACACACAGATGCCTGCCACACGTTGGAGCTCACAGGTCATCCTCCTGTGAATAAACCCAAAGAGGACGCATCGAGGCATAAACAAACCACACAACACCTCCCTTCCTCAAACCTCCAACCTCCATCAAACATTAAAACGGGGGTGTTGTGTTGTGCGCACACCTGCGTGCACGCGCACACACAAACACACGTGTGGGGGGGGCCTTCACGCCTTGATAAACGTACAGTTATGAAACATTAACACAAATATATCCCCATTGTCTTGCGATGAAATATTCATCTTCTTGTTCAGACTGATACACGCTCTCGGCGCTCCGCTCGTCCTCTATTCACATAGACTAAACATTCCCTTTATGGCAGCAGAAGAAGCTTTGGGGGACCCGGCTGCAACCTCGGTCTCGACACACGTCTTACCTTGACGTCCCTTGACTTCCCTTAGTTGGCTTGTCTGCGGTTTGGTTAAAAAAAAAAAAATGGAAGTTTTGACCTACTTAAGGGACTGTTTGTAACATCTTACACGAATAAATCAATCCGGGTTGGTGTCCCATGCGCGCTCGCGTGTGGCTACGCTGCTCCAACACAAACTACACGGTAGCACCAAAACCGCAAAGTTATATCTAGTGAAGCCCGTCTTGCAAAAGGGTGTTGGCCGCAGTCGGAGGACGCGGGGGAGACCGTAGCTTTGGTCTCCAGGGCCGGAGTCTCTGCTGTACTCTGCTCCTCTGCTCCTCTGCCTGCTTGCTTGCCTTCACTCGCACACCACGCTCGTTCTCTCTCTTTCGCTCCACTCTCACGTGCATGCGCGCACATTACACACTGCAGAAGAGTTAGCAGCTCTGAGAATATCTAGTGGACGTTTGTGCAGAAATAAATGCCGCAGCGCCTCCAGGCCAACAGAGGTTTCCCGTGTCTCGTGAAGTGACGGGGCTCCGCAGCGATTCACTTCTTCCTTTCTGTTAAGGCTGCTTATTGTTTTTATTGTCCAAAAACATGAATGCTTTTTTTTGTTAGCCTATACTCCCATATCAGATGTTGGTGCAACCTTCTGTTCTCTGTGGTAACTTACCTATTTCAAGCTGGTAAGCCTCTGCAAGCTGAATTCCATCTGAAATGAACGGAAAACAACAGCTGTTGGGACGGTAGGAAATAAATCTCAAATCTTACAGTAAACTTTGGGAAATGATCAGCAGGAATGCAAAGTACTGTAAGTGGGCTTTAGCTTTTATAGCGAGCTGAAAATTGAAAAAACGTTTTGTTTTATTCAGATAGATAGATAAATAGATATATAGGGTTTTGTCTGCTGCTGCTAATGCTGGGTACACACGTTTTTTTTTGATGGTTCTATAGATTATCTTTCCAGATATTCCTGTGGTGTGAGGTATTTTAAGAGTGTTTCGATTGGTCGCGAGAGATTTTGCAAGATTTCTTTTTTTTTTTACTCTTGTTCATGAATTAATCTGTTAGTGTGTGTGTGGTGGCTGTTTTGGCCACATCGTTGCTCTCTACACACACACACACTATAGGAACAAAACTGTTAAATTTAACATAACATGTCGTCATGTGTAGGGTCAAAGTTTCAAAATCGGTTAAGATTTTAAAAATCTTTCAGTGTGGGTCAGCCTTAAGTCACGTGATACTAGTATTAGTGTTGTTGTGAGACACAGAAAAGAAACCACAAAGCAACACCGTGAAGAATAACTGGGCGGAGAATGGGGAGAGAGAGAGAGAAAGAGAGAGGGGTTGAGTGAGCGCTTGGACACACACAACCTAAATCATCATTGGAAAATCATTAGAAATCTGGCAAAGTAGAGGGGCACAGATTGAGGGACAAACCCCCCATTCAAGTGTACACAAAGACAGGCCTGCACACACACACTAACACACTATAACACACCATAACACACTCACAGAGAGGCAGCCGGGTGGAAGGGAAGAGGGGCGGTTCCAACGGTACACTTGCTACACACACACACACACACACACAGAGCTCGAACCTCACAAACAACCCTCCATACTTCCCAACCCGTCCGCCCACCTCCGTCGACATTTATTGCTCCTTCTGTGTGAATGCCTCGGAGTTTCATTCACATGTCTGCCATTGTGTGTGTGCATGTGTGTGTGTGTGTGCACGCATGAGTGTGTGTGTTTACGGGTTTGTCGCTGTGAGTGAGAGCTCCATTAGTGATTCATTTGTGTGTAGTTAACCATTGTGGAGAGAAGGCAACATTTTATTTGTCTGAACCCAACCCTGACCATATGGCAACACCTTCCCCGGCTCACTCCTCTTCCTCCCCTCCACTTTTCCTCCTCCTCCTCTGCTTCTCCCTCTGGACCTAACACTCCTTCTTCTCTTTCTTCCCTTCCTCTCCCTCACCCACAGTTCATCTGTTCACCCCGTCTCGTCTGCACTTCCTGCTAAGAAGTTGTTGCCTTCTTCCTTTGGCTGACTTTTTTTGGAAAGCCACGTTGCGGCATGTGTGCACGTCACGCATGCGTGTGTGTTGTAGGTCGATGGGGACAGGCCTCTTTGGCTGTCAGCTACTATCAGCCCTCACGTGTGCCAGTAATGTTGTGTATTGTCCGAACACATCACCAGAGGAGCATCTGAGACGTCCATTAAAGTTCAAAGCAATTTATCACTATCTCCCTCCTCCTCTTCCTCCTCCTCCTCCTCTACGTCTCCCATCATCCCTCACTCCCTCCTCCTTCTCCCCATGCTGTCACTATCTCCTCCTTCTCTTCTCCTCCTTCCAGTCTCCATCCATCACATCCAGCCGCCGCTCTCCCTGTTTCGCTTGAATTAAAATTCAAATAGGATTAATCGGTAGGATTTTTTATTTTTTTTTTGGGCTGAAGCAGGTTGAGCAAGGTGCAGAAATGTAAATATAATTCAAAATGAAGATAAAAAATATTGTGGAGTCTCTCTCCTCTCTCTCTCTCTCTTATTCTGTCTTGTATGTGTCTGTCTCTCAGCCTCTCTCTGCCCCTGTCTGTCACACTCGCTAATGCACGGTGCCCTTGACATCTTGAGTGTGATTTGTGACAAGCTGAAGCTCCTGAAGGCTTTGAGCGTGTGCGTCCGAGTGTGTGTGTGTGTGTGTGTGTGTGTGTGTGTGTGTGACAGGAGCCACCCCGGGGTATGATAACTTTTTAGACGGCGAGTTTAAATATTAAACTGGCCTTAACAACTGACGGCTCCTCTAACACCCGTTCAACAGCCGTTCAACATGCATGCACGGGGAGAAAAAAAAACACTCGCCCACACGTGTTCCAGCCTTGACAGTAAGTAGCTTTCCTCAGCATACGCGCGGCTGTGTGGATGTGCGAGTGCAAATTGTGTACGTGCCTCTGAGAGTGTGTGTGTGTGCATATGCGACACAAGGTTGGATTTGGACTTGTTTTTAATCAGTGGGATTTTGCAAATGGCCTCGGGCTTCTCCCAGGGACTAATTAGTGATGTGACTTCGGCATAATAAATAAACACACACACACACACACACACACACACACACACACACACGAACGCAATGCAGCATCAAAACACACACACAAAAAAAAAGAACACAGAGTTAGAGGAGAGTCAGGATTTTACAGATCAGATGAAGAAAGCGTACATTTACAAGGGGTAAATGCAAATAAGTAAACAAATGCACTGCTGCCTGATCCATACTGTTTCTCTTCTCTCTCTCTCTCTCTCTCGCTCTACCCTAATTTCTCTCCTTTTCGCCTTTGCAGTGTGTTATTGTCGAGTTTTCACTTTCAATTCCTCTCCCTCTGTCACACATACACACACACACACACACACATAGATTCAACTATTTAATGTGTTGACAGCCTGCGCCCAAGTGAGAGCAGAAGGTTGACGGCCTAAGAGAATTCCTCAGGCTTTTCCACACTGCACCTTAATGCGCACACACAAACACACACACACACACACACACACACATTCTGGCTGTGTAAACCAGAGAGATTAGCAGCTCATTAGCATACCACAGGGGGGCTACACACAGGGGACCGTGTGTTTCTGTGTATGTATGTGTGTGAGCATGTCGAGTGTGTGTGTGTGTGTGTGTGCCAGCACACCTCAGAGCATTGTCTTCTGGTCATAACAACAACTGTTCCATTATTTGAGCGCCAGAATGAAAGTGTCTTTAATCAGGAGGACAGAGAGAAAAAAAAAAAAAAACAGAGGCCACAGAGAATTAGCGAATATGTTTTCATCCCCGAGACAATTATCAGATTAAACAAATTCACCTCGTTAGGCGGCTAATCCATCCGTCCAATCAGCGGGCAGGACGGAGGCAGCAACACCTGCTCCCCTGCGGTGACCTCAGACAGACAGATGTGGGGATGTGGAGATGATCCACTTTCAGAGTCACTGCTCGGATTCGAGGGAGGATTGTTTCATCCTTTTGAAGTCTGGCGTTTGGCATGAAAAGGGGAATGCAACCCAGTTTACAAAGTCTACTTTTCACGTTCATTTGGAGGGTCGATTGAGCTCCGCACACTTTCAAAACAAAGTTCTGCCTCAGTTTAAAGGCGCTCTGTACGATATCCAGAGCATTAATATAGCTATATGCTATGTAAAGATATAGAGGATTACCTGAGCAGAGAATGAAGTTGCTCTCCCTCAGTGTGTGTTGCAATCAGAGCTTCTTCGTGCTTTGTTAATGTAGCCGGGCCGGCCGCGCGTTCTTGTAGTGCATGTTCGCGCATGTGAGTGTGCCGCCGATCTGCACTGCTCTCATACGGCGTTTACAGCAGATTGTCTATCGATGATTTAGCTTTTTATTGGTTTAAAATGAGCTTAAACAAGCATCAGCCACCCTGCCATCCGGTCGCACTAAGTGGCGTATGAATGACACGGTACTCGCAAGTCATTTTACATGCAAAAACGCCGTTCTTGCTTTTGGCGTGTCATTTGTACGCCATGTATTGACTGCAATGTAAACGCATCTGTGTGAACATGCTACGCTCAGAGCTAGTGACGTAGAATAAAGAGTGAGAAAGACTGCTCATGGTGGATGAGAGGGGAGGTGGATGGGTCCAACAAACACAAGACTTTCAACTAGGAGACCGGTGTTCGTTGAGTACTTCTGTTACGTTGTTTACGTACATATAGTATTTAGTTTACATACTTATTTTAAGCCCGACCATGATGTTTTCCCTAAACCTAACTAAGTGGTTTGGTTGCCTAAACCTAGCTGCAGCCAGTTTTGTTGTGTGACATAAAAATGACGAGCAAAAGCAGCATACAACGGACACGTGAAAAGGCTGATATCCGTTCTGATGACACACTGTAGGTCCTTGTAATGTCGGGCTATTTATACGCCTTCCCATGAGATCGGGGTTGAACTTCAAGAATGGCATATCACAGCAGCATGGCGATATGCTGCTTCACATCGCCACATCATACGTAGTCTGAGAACAATTCACCTCCAACACTGACATAAAGCCTGCATGCTATGGATGCTTCATTGCACAAAATGGTACATTGACTCTGCATTGCCTTCATGTAAGACGCCTGCATGAAATCCTGTCAACCAAACAGCCGTTACATTTATTACTTATGCACAACATAACAGAAAATCTGGTCAGCTGTAAATCATCCAGAGTCTTCTCTGAGACACTTCCTGCAGTCATTTACTGTTTTTTTCCTGTGCATTAGTAAGACATCACAGAGGACAAAACAGACTCTTGACTCATGTTTCTGGCTGCAGGAGACAGCAGGTAGTGTTCACAACAACAACAGACACATCCCGGGGCAAATCTATTTTAAAGCTGACAGTCGGCGACTTTCTCCTTTAAGAAAAGAGGAAGTGCAACCCGAAGCCTTGATCGGGATAAAGGCCGAGATTTATTTAGACTGATAAAATGATCACAGTCACGGCAGTGAAAGTGAGTAAGTAAAATGTGTGTGTGTGTGTGTGCTTCACTCACTCATACACGCACTCACAACGCACGCACACCTCTTCACAATCAGAAATCAGCGCCCGGCTGCAGAGAGAAAAGAGAATTCATTAAACTCAGCCACCCACGCTGGGCCACAGAATAGACGGGGGGCAGCGAGGGAAGGAAGGCGGGGAGGATGATGATGAGAGAGAGAGAGCTGTGAGAAAAGAGGGAGGAAGAGGAGGGAAAAAGGAGAAGGAGAGAGGGGATGGAGCCCTCTTAGCGGGGGCCCATCAAATGAAGAGGATAGGAGGTCAGTTGAACAGAAAAGCTCTTTTGGAGCAAAGGGATGAGAGAGAGAGAGGAGAGTAAAGAAATAACAGAACACTGGAGGAGAGAGGAGAGCATGACTATGTGAGAGAGAGAGAGGTGTTAGAAAGGAGTTAAGAGATCAGAACACAAACAAAAGCAATGAAAACTTGTCCTCACGAACTATAAGATTGCCTCCAGCCACTAGCGCTTCCTGCTTGGTAGCGTAGACTGGTTATAAGAAGTGGACGTAGTCACCGTGACGTCACACACTGGTTTGTGGACTGCCGTTTCGAAGCCTCAATTCGACATTTTGGTCGTCGCCATCTTGGTTTTTTGCAACCAGAAGAAAAAACAAGAGGATGGAGCTAAGTACAACCAAACACTGAATAAGACATTTTCAGGTGACCAATTAGGTTAACCAACTAGATAATTAACTTCCAAGAGGTAACACGGACAACTCCCAGACCGGACAACGCCGTGGTAGCGACCTGTCAATCACAAAGTAGCCACGCCCTAAAGCATCCCCTGTTAGCATTTAAGTCAAAGCACTGCTGTGTGAATAGACTGTATGTAAGAAGTGGACATACTGTGACGTTACCCATTGGTTTTGGACTACAGCTTTGAAGCCTCAATTTCGTCTTTTTGGCCGACGCAATCTTGGATTTTTGTCGCAGCCATCTTGGGTTTTTGCAACCGGAAGTGACACGAGAGGGTAGAGCTACAACCGAACGCGGTATAAGATAATTCTAGGCGACCAAAAATGTTACAATTAACTTTCCTGAACTGAAAACACACTGTGAAAGGGTTAAAGTTATAAGACGAAAACACAGACCACTCTCAGACCGGACAACGCCGTGGTAGCGACCTGTCAATCACAAGGTAGCCACGCCCTAAAGCATCCCCTGCTTTATGGTCTATTTGACTCTAAATGGGACCATAATTTACTAAATGAACATCATGCTGTATTGAAGAAGACTTTAAACTAGCGATTGAGACCATAAACTCATGTTTACAATGTTTACTGAGGTAATAAATCAAGTGAGAAGTAGGCTCATTTTCTCATAGACTTCTATACAATCTGACTTCTTTTTGCAACCAGAGGAGTCGCCCGCTGCTGGCTGTTAGAAAGAATGCAAGTTTAAGTCACTTCCTTATTAGCTTTACTTTTCTGACCCGGAGGTTGCCCACTGCTTGGTAGCCAAAAGGCCGTTCCGACACCTTTCACCAAACCTGACTGACAAGCCAATCAGATAATGCGTTCCCGGTCAGCATTTGTAAGCTGCGACCTGAGGCCGACATGTCGACCTTTCCCTCTCTCCCTCCTCATCCTGGGCCTAATCCGCACTGCGCTAATCTGGTTAACTAGAGCTGTTTCTGAAATGAACAAAAAGCCTAATCTAATTCCCATTTAGCACTAATTAAGAGATTATTGACCTCACATCCTATTATCGTAATCATCTGGCTTTGGCAAATGGAAACAAATCAGTAAAAAAAACGACAGCAGCAGTCAAGAATCAGACGCCACAGCGCCGGTGTACTGTTAGAGATTCAGTGGGTGACATCAGCGCTCACTCGGATAAGATGTACAGATACACTGAAGGAAGACATGTGAGGTTCCTCTATCTGCCTTAGAGACACACACACGCACACACACACACACACACGTTCCACCTTAAGCCTTTTACTGTCCAGAATGTCAGCAGCCATCTCCAGCACCATGGCCTGTCACACAGAGTGAGAGAGGAGAAAGTGTGAGTGTGTGTGAAGTGTGTGTGTGTGTGTGTGTGTGAGCGAGAGAGAGAGAGAGACGGAAGCTGAGGGACGGAGACATGCAGGAGGGAGGGGTGTCCTTGAGAGAGGACAGAGGTGTTCAGCTGGATCTAATGTGACGGAGGAAACAACTGGAGCACACACACACCACTGTTGCATCAATAACATTCCTCTCCAGAAAGGAAATATTTGTTGGGATAAATTCACATGAATCAACAATCCGTCCGACTAAATCCGTTTGTGCCATCCAACCCTCCACAGGCCAGCCTTTTATATCGGCAGTATAGGAACGGACGGAGGGGGGGGGAGGCGAGAGCGGGGCCGAGCCCCAGCCTGGCTCTCTGCAATGGGCCTCAGCATCATTATCATCAGCAGCGGGCCCTCTCAGATGCGCCAGCACAAGATCAAAGGAAAGCCTCTCAATCTTCTCCCCTCACTGAGGCAGCACAGAGCTGCTCTATAACTGGCATCTTGGTCCTGCGATAATCCTCCCATTGATCTACTTCACAGAGTTCAGTCTGCGCCGAGGCTTCTGGGCTGAGGGTTAAAGATGCCGAGGAATGTCTGTCAGAGTTTGCAGCACACTGGGTGCCAGATCTTATTAAGCCATACGCTGGCCCGAGCTGTGCTTTATACGGTGTCCTTTATTTTCTTGTTTTCAAGGTGCTTCGCTCATACGAGGTAATGTTAATGTTTTATGAGGTCTTCTAGAATTTGCATAGATTCTACCCAGATCATCATTTAGGCTTTTGTAAAGGATACAAAAATAGGTTATGTATTTAGCACAAGCAATTAAAAAGCACATCCGCTGCAACATGCAGGCATGGGATCGGGTGGAGGGGCACATTAATTCACCTTATTTTCTTGTTCCTTCCTTTTCCTTTGAAGTCCAGGAGGGGGGAGTTAGACTGGAAGGCAGAAGGAGAGGGTGGAGGGTGAGGATGAAGACAGGGAACAATAGACCAGTGAGCCATTACCTCAGCTCTGCCACCGGGCCTCCCTCTTCTCAACGTCTCCATCTACCGGTGGCTTGACGAACTGACGGCTTTTCCTGGACGGTTCTGCTGACTGGCACTGCTGAGTTGACAACACGGAAGTCTGTTGATATACACTTTATGTTGTTTTTTTAATGCATTTAATTTAGTATGAGTTCAAGAGTTAGTGAGATTTAGCAGGGCTGGTAGGTTAACATAGCTTTGGACCAGTGGTGGACTCAGAGGGCGCTTTGTCACGTTTTCTCTACTGGAAGGGCATCCTAGAGGGCACTTTATCATGTTTTCTCCACTTGAAGGGCATCCTAGAGGGCACTTTGTCACGTTTTCTCCACTGGAAGGGCATCCTAGAGGGCACGTTATCATACTTTCTCGACTGGAAGGGCATCCTAGAGGGCCCTGCATCATGTTTTCTCCACTGGAAGGGCACCCTAGTGGGTAATTTATCATGTTTTCTCCATTCGAAGGGCACTGCATCATGTTTTATCTACCATAGGGGCATCCAAGGGGGCACTTTTGCTGTGTTTTCGTTTTCCAAACTCCCCTTGAGTCCACCAGTGCTTTGGATAGAGCCAACGGTTTCCCCCTGTTTTCACTCTTTATGCTAAGCTAAGCTAAGAGGCTGCTGGCTGTAGCTTCCTATTTATCCTGCAGACATGAGAGTGATATCAACCTTCTCTTCCGACTCTTGGCAAGAAAGTGATTATTTCCCCAAACTATTTCTTTAATCTTTACTCGTTTATTCGTAGCGCTTAAAAAAGTACACTATTAATTTAAAATGCTTGGGTCAAAGTGAGGCCGGCGCTACCGCCACACAAACCAGTGTGTGTGAGTAGAGATACGAAGGCGAAGGTTCGGGTTGTAGAGGCATGTGGTTTGGTCAGCGTGTATTAATGTGATGTTTTTTTTATTCAGAGCCAACTGTGAACGTGAATGTGTTGGATGAGACTTATCGCATGTGTTTTTTTGCCTCATAAACACTATAAACACTCATAGGCCGACACACACACACACACACACACACACACACACACACACACACACATCGACTCACGCCTCCGTCTTAACCACGCGATTTTTCCAAGCTTGGCGAAATGCATTGATAAGCAAGTGCTTGCATACATACACACACACACACACACACACACACACACATACACATACACTGCAGTGTGAAATTGGGTCAGCAGCGGAGAGTGGGCTTTAATGCTGAGCACATACGCTCTCTAAAACTGATCTGCATATTCATGTGGGTGGCTATCAAAATGACACACACACAAGTAGACACGCACAGATACATGCGCGCACATAAATAAGTACATGCATGTACACATTGGCCTAAACTTATTCATCCCACACACGTGCCCACACATACATGCAAATGCACACACACACTCTCACACACACACACACACACACACACACACACACACACACACACACACACACACACACACACACACACACAGACAACAAAGCACAAAGAAAACCCTGAATCTCATGGATATTGCAACTGTCAAGGAGCCACAGGGGGCATTCATGTTCTACTCATTCTAATTCTGTGGCTAAAAATGAGCTTCTTCCTCTCCCAGCTGAACCATGTCAATCATTTTTCTCCTTTTTTCCTTTCGCTTCTCTTCCCTCCATTGCCCCTCTTTCTCCCCGCTGGCAAAAGCGGTGACCGTCTCTCGGAGCACGGTGAAGTCCGGCTAATGCCGGCTGCCCGGCAGCAGCAGAACGGCTCTCATTAGCTCACAACTTGTGAGTGAGTCTTGTCAAAAAGTCTTAGAAGTGCTCACACTTTTCCCAAAAAGATATTCAAGCGCCAAAAACAGAAGGAAAAAAAATCACCAGGAAATCATTCTGCTGCTGAGCTTGGAAGAGGAAGAAGCAGACTGAAAGAAAGGTGTGAAAGATGGGGGGGAGATGGAGAGAGAGGAGGTCTCTCCCTAAGGATATACTTGTCAAAAACCCCTACTTTGCGTTTCTGACTTTTTCAGCGGCGAACAACAGTTTTCTCTGACAAAGCATTTTCCTGCTTATTTGCAGACGGAGGGAGGAGACGGGGCTCAAGTTGGAACGTGAGAAACTGAAAGGATGTAACAAAGGATTCAGAGCAAGTAAGCAGATAGCTCTGAAGGCCGCTAGGGGCCGGGGAGAGGAGGGTGGAGGGGAGGGGTGGTGTTGGTGGTGGTGGAGGAGGTTGTGGTGGTGGTGGTGGTGCGGGGCTGGTGGTGTCTTTTGAAGAGAGAGATGGTAGGGGAAAGAGAAAGGAGGAGACGGAGAGAATGAGACACAGAGAGAGAGAGAGAGAGAGAGTCTCCTGTGTATGTGTTTGGGGACCCACACAGTGAGGCCTGAGCATGTGATTTATTTCAGAATACTAATGTCTCTTTGATCTCCACTGCTTAAAAAACACCCTGCTGGGACTGTGGGCATGCACACACACACACATTCACACACGCTAACACGTGCACACAAATGCATATATGTATTTATATACAAGCTAGCACACGCCCGTACATACCTGCGAGCACACACATTAATATCGTTGTGTCCCCTCGACTGACTGCTGAGCACGACTCATTTATGCACACACACATACACGCACACACATACTCCAGGGCGTCTAATCTACTTTAACTATCGTCAAATCCATAGAGATCCAATTACAAAGATAGAGGGATATTTGTTTTTCTCTGTGCATCCTAAAAGACTAATTAAATTTTCATGTAAAGATGAAATTATTTGATACAACACAAACGTCTTTTCATTTTCATAATTGTAATGTAATATGTTTTAATTGGGGATCCTGTGACTATATTTCTGCCTACCTCAGCTGCATTTCTAGGCCCATTATCCCGAGCAACGATTAAACCAGTCACACACACACACAAAGAAAAAAACAGAATGGTGACGTAGGCTACTTACCTTTCTTTGTTGTATTGTTTCATCATTATTCCAAGCCGGGGTCGTGGTGGCTAGAGCGTTTCCCAGAATGCACTGGGCGGCAAAAGGCAGTCAATCAAAGAGCTAACAGAGAACACAAACAAATACTCTAATGGAGACTAGTCTGACGTCCTGAGTTTTTTTGTCTTGTATGTCTCCTTACTCTGAAAAAGAACGAAGAAGATATATAAATATTAGATAGATGCATGTTTCAGATAGCGTTACAATAGGAGATAGTATGCAAAATAATGAATGAACAGCCATGGAGCTCTGTGAGGCTGTACTTAAACACAGCAATGCTAATGCTTTGAGCTAAATGCTAACACCAGCATGCTAACATGCTTAGAGCAGTGGGCTACCTCCGGGTCTGAGAAGTGAAGCCAATGCTGAAGTGCCTTAAACTTGTATTCTTTTAACAGCCAGCAGGGGGCGACTCCTCTGGTTGCAAAAAATAGTCTGATTGTATAGAAGTCTATGAGAAAATGAGCCTACTTCTCACTTGATTTATTGCCTCAGTAAACATTGTAAACATGAGTTTATGGTCTCAATCGCTAGTTTCAAGTCTTCTTCAATACAGCATGATGTTCATTTAGTAAATTATGGTCCCATTTAGAGTCAAATAGACCATAAAGCAGGGGATGCTTTAAGGCGTAGCTACCTTGTGATTGACCGGTCGCTACCACGGCGTTGTCCAGTCTGGGAGTTGTCCGCGTTTCCGTTGTAGAACTTTAACCCTTTCACAGTGAAAGGAAATTGTTGTCGTTCAGTTGTACTTAGCTCCACTCTCTCGGGTCACTTCTGATTGCAAAGTACCAAGATGCCGACGGCCAAAAACCAAGATGTCGACGGCCAAAATGCCTTACTCAAGGCTTCAAATCAGCAGTCCACAAACCAATAGGTGACATCACGTCGACTACATCCACCTCTTATATACGGTCTATTGCTCAAAGTGACAATGCTAATGTGCTGATGTTTCGCATTGTTTCTCATGCGTCGTCACGTAAATAACAAACATCAGCAGCACTGAACAAGCCCAGACAGTAGATCCTTGATTTATATTCATTTTTACATTATATATTCACTAAAAGTAGACCGAACCCGAACGTCATTTGTAAATATCTGTCCGAAAACCGCTCCGAATCGTACCATCGGGCTTGGATCGGGTATCCACGCTCTAGTCTGAATATACCTGTATTCACCCTCTGTCTGAAAACGCTCGGTTTCAGCGCCTGTCTCTTTAAGATCCCCTCCCAAAAAAAAACAGTCTGCTCTGATTGGCTTGCGAGAAAAATGGTGCACCTTTGAAAAGGTAGTTCTCAAGCTGTGGTTCGGTATATTCTAATGAGCCTGCATGTGACATAAGAAGGGGAGCCAAATCTGAATAGCTTGTTGAATCACATGTTTTCTGATCTATGCAGCCCACAAAAAACTTACCATGTGTAAAGTGTTGTCTTATGTCACAGTTTGTGCGTTAGTAGGCGCTCCAAATACCCAAATGTATGTGCACAAACACTGACAGAGTTTTTCATGATATGTCCCCTTTAACTGCAAACTAGGCTGTATGTATACAGCTGTATCATTAAAATTCAATATAAATAGGCTGCTCTGGAAAGAAGCTGTTTTCTTTTGATTCTATACAGCTGGATAATGTTTTATTTTTCTTGTGCTTATGCTGATCTCTCTCTCTCTCTCTGCTTTCTCCTGGGTCGGTCCGTCCTGGACAAAATTCATTGTGGGATATACTGAGTTTGTTGTACTTATAATGTACTGATGTTGTGCTTCTCTGGGTTTCTGTCATTGAGTTTGAAGTGTTTTATCGTGTATTTTCTTTCAACACTCTCTGCATGTGTGTCCATTCTGCTCAGGTCTGAAACAGGAGGCTAGTCTAACCTCCCTCCTCCCCGTAGTCTCAGTTGATACATGGAATCTGTCAGAAACTCCAGCTCTCCTCCCCGATGAACACCTCCAGCAGCAGCCTCAGGGACATCAGTGCATGCAGCTGCTGGCCCGACTCTTCTGGGTTTTCCAACCCTCCGCTTCACAGCAGAGATAGCAGCTTGGTGACGCCACCTCTCATAAGGGGGCTGCCTCGGGGTGACACGATGCACCGACTCCAGTGGCTTATGGAATCAGATATGGTCTTGCATTAGACAAAGGTATAGATGATCTGACCTGCTTAGACCACAGCAGCTAGTGCCCCTAAAAAACTACATCTAGTTGCTCATATGACAAACCCAGAATCACCAACTCTGTTGTCTCCCTCAGCTCTACAGAGGGTTTTAGGCAGACTGGTTTTGGCTCACTCTCACTGCTCTCATCAGCTCTAAAGCTCTGATAAACCCACTGTACAAGCTCCAAACAGCAGAGAGACAAAGTCAGCAAATAGCTGACCATAGTGGAGCATTTAGCAGCTAAAGAGCCAGATATTTCCCTCAGGAGTTGGTGGAGACCAAAAACAGAGCTACAAGGAGAGTGTGTTTCCAGCTTGTTTTTTACATCCTACTCCCAAAATCCCTGATTTAGCATCGCACTCTTATAACTCCTCTAATAACTTGGACTCATGATGGACAGTTTAAGAGATCAAAATCAAAGTAGCTGAACTGACCCTGCCATGTCAAACATTTAATTCTTAATCATTATCCACCCCTCCACTACTTAATCAAGCTACTTCCTTTTTTCAGTCATGATGCATCAGCTGCATCATTCATCAGACAGTTAAAGGTTCTCTATATGATATTCAGAGCATTAATATAGCATCAAACAACTATTAGCTGTGTAAAGATATAGAGGCGTAATGTCTGAGCAGGGAATGAAGTCGCTCTCCCTCTGTGTGTTGTGTTGCGGGTCGGTGTCCCATGCGCGCTCGCGTGTCGCTACGCTGTTCAGACTCAGACTCCAACACAAACTACACAGAAGCACCAAAACCGCAAAGTTCTATCTAGTGAAGCCCGTCTTACAAAACAGTGTTGGGCGCAGTCAGAGGACGCGGGGGAGACCGTAGCTTTGGTCTCCAGGACCGGAGTCTCTGCTGTACTCTGCTCCTCTGCCTGCCTGCCTTCACTCACACACCGCGCTCATTCTCGCTATTTCGCTCCACCTCTCACATTTATGCGCGCACACTACACACTGCAGAAGAGTTATAGCTCTGAGAATATCTAGTGAATGTACAGTGGACGTTTGTGCAGATATAAATGCTGCAGCTCCTCCAGACCAACAGAGGTTTCCCGTGTCTTGTGAAGTGACGGGGCTCCGCAGCGAGTAACATTATTGTCTCCGACCAAAGCTCCGGTGTCTCCCTTGTTCCCTCCGGCCGCGGTCGGGAGGCTGAAGCAGGAAAAGCCAACACTAGGATCAGCAGTGATTCATGGAGAGACCTTCGTCTGGTCAGCTAACATTAAAATATTTAGTGAAATATAGAGTGGTATTGTGGTTTTAGCTGACGTGTGTTGCCTCACTGTTTTGAGCGATGCTCTTTCATGCCTATGCAGAGCGAGCACAAGCTCGAGCCCGACGCTGACTTGGTGTCGCTGTTAACAAGCATTTCTGATTCTTACAAACAGTCCCTTTAACTCTGCCCCTGTATATCGAGAGGCTCCCTCTAACACACACACTCTCAGCTCTGCAGAATGAACAGCAAACTCAGAAAAAAAGCATTAGGCCTACTCAGCTCCTGCAGTTTCCTTTAAAAAAAGGCTTTAAAATATAGTACAACACACTGATCCTGCACTTTGCAAGCAACAAAGCACCTGCTGTAAGGTAATCACTAGTAAGTGGTCACCTTACAGCAGGTGCTTTGCTGCTTGCAGCTGCTCTCTGGTCAAACAAGCCCTGATAGCACCACCACCACCAGCACCACCCTGCCTGGACCAGCAGGAGCATCAACATGCTGCTGTTTCTAAAGCAGACGGCTCCATCTGGTGGCCGCTCTGTCGCTCGCAGGGAGAAGGTGGAGCTAAACAAGAGGACTTCTAGCCTGAACTTGTCCTGCCACTTTCTTATGTTGTTACATCGGGAAGTAATAAGGCCAAACATGGTTCATGAGCTGCTGGCGGTCCGTCTCAACGACAGGGAGTATAAAAACTGGCTGAAAGCAGGCCGGTGTCTGCTCATCCTGAGGGACGGCCTGCAGCCCTTCATCACCCTCCACATGAGAGCTTTCCACAGAGACCTGCTCAAACAAAACACTCTGCTACGGAAACCGTGCCAGACTTCTTCATGCAGACCGAGAGGGAATAAGGTCAGATTAATCTGCTTAGTCTTGGCTTAATGTTTTGCTGATTTAATTATTGTTTATGCGACACTTATATACTTTACTTGCACTTTATATATTCAACCACTATTCCCACTTATTGTCACAGTGACTTGCTGTAATACGTTGTGAGCATTGTTGTGTGTGTTTGTGTAGCTTTCCTCAGCATGCAGGCTGTGTTCAGAGTGGCAGACAGTGATCCTGAGACACCACAGACAGCCAGATGTCACAGTGAACTGGGACAACTGTTTCCCTCCCAACTGGAGAACAGACCACTGGGAACTGGCCAAGGTAGTCCCCACACACACACACACACACACACACACACACACACACACACACACACACTGAATTTAAATCTGCTGTGACTGGCATTCTTAAAGGTCCCATATTGTAAAAAAGTGTGATTTTTTCATTTATTGTATATTATAAAGCAGGTTTATGTGCTATATAAATACTGTTAAACCATCAAAACGCCCAATATACGGAGAAACAAACACAGCCCGTATTTAGAAATTGTGCGTTTGAAACAAGCCGTTGTCCATTTGTGATGTCACAAATATACAATGTTTAGATCATTACATGGTTTTAAACTTAAACATTCTAAATGTGTCCCAGTTTATTTCCTGTTGCAGTGTATGTAAATAACATCAGCTGACAGGAAGTAAACATGGACTCAAACTGTTGCCTAGCAATGCAATTCCGTTGAAATGCACTAAAACGGAGCGTTTCAGACAAAGGGTAAATTCAGGTATATTCGGGCAGACAGCATGAGGAAAATAAGGGTGCATGCATTACAGCATGTTAACATGTTCTAGTAGAAACACAAAATACAAGTAAGAACCTGAAAATGAGCACGATATGGGACCTTTAAATACATTATATATGATACCGTAGAATAGTTGTCATAAACAACACAACCACTGGCCCTGACTCTTAAAGAGCAACTTGCAGGTTGAAATTTTTGACTAAATTTTAGGACTGTCCTCAACCAAAGAAATTCTTAGTCGACTAACACTCATACGATTTTGTCGACTAATCAATTTACCACTTTAAATCTTGTGTTTACCAGAGATGTGCTCAGAAGTTTCTTGGAAATAAGTTACTTAGCATGAAAAAACAACAACAACAACAACAACAACAACAACTAATCAACTAAAGAAATCTTAGTCGACTACGACCGAAACCACGGATTAGTCGACGAAGAGGATTTAGGGCTCCATAATTTCTGACATTTCATACACTAAAATTAGGGCTTGGTGATATGGCCAAACTGTTCTATGACAAAATAGGTAATTTCATATCTCTATCTAATGATATATATATATATTTCCAGTATATATATATATATACATAAGTATGTATACTGTATATCACAATAGCATGTTTTCTGATAATTCAATAAATATATTATCCATATGAAATAACCACATGGTAAAGCCTATTTATCTATACTCCTGTGTGAATTAAATACTTGACAAATGAAAAGTACTGAATATTTTCTCATTTTAAGTACTAGAGTGCCTGCCTTCACTCACACACCGCGCTCGTTCACGCTCTTTCGCTCCACTCTCACGTTCTTGCGCGCACACTACACACTGCAGGAGAGTTAGTTTAGCTCTGAGAATATCTAGTGAATGTAAAGTGGACGTTTGTGCAGAAATAAATGCTGCAGCTCCTCCAGACCAACAGAGGTTTCCCGTGTCTTGTGAAGGGACGGGGCTCCGCAGCGAGAAACGTTATCGTCTCCCACCAAAACTCCGGTGTCTCCCCTGTTCCCTCCGGCCGCGGTCGGGAGGCTGAAGCAGGAAAAGCCAACTGATCAATAATCAATAATAAAAATAATCATTAGTTGCTAAAACAAGTGAAGCTCCATTTGGTCAAATTATTGTCTATCACCTGCTTAAGTAAATTCAAATGGCAACATTATATAACCCAACAGAAGCATTTGTTGAGTTTTTTAGAACAACATGTCAAACTGAAAAGGTCTCTGTCTTTCTGTCTCAGTCTTTTTGTCCGTCTCTCTGTCTCTGTGTCGTCCTGTAGGCCTACATGCCGCGGGGTCAGAAAATGAAGGGGGCAGATCAGTGCGACGCCGCTGCTCTGCTCAACCTGATCAACTACTGTGATTGTTTCCAGTCTGTGGATCCAAAATTTGTGAGAGAGGTAAATATTCAGGTTCATATTGTTTGAAGTATGTTTTCTTTAGTGTTTAATCACCTGAAAATAAGAATCGTTGTGTTGGAGGAATTTCAATACAAAACAAAGAGATTTGTATTTGTTATGATGGGCCAGAGAGGGGTGGCATCAGTGCTGGAGGTTGATGTGTTTGTTTTTTCCTTCCGTCCTTTTCAAGTAAGTGGGACTGTATTTCTGTGTTTCTAGGTGATCCGTTTCAGGAACGAGTTGATGCATTCCTGTGAGTTTCGTGTGAAGGATGAATGGATGAGACACTACCAGACCACTGTGAAAAAGCTTGTGCAGCAGTTCAGCCACGTACCACAGATGGCCACAGTCGGACAACAGATCGAGGAGGTGAGCGTGTTTTGTCTGCGTGTGCGCCGCCACCGCTGCTGAATGTATGTCCAGTGTGTCTGAAAGTCCTCGCTGCATCCGTGTTGTTTTGCGTCACAGTTTGTGCCCATGTTGCAAATTTTTTGTTTGTCCAGATGCTGACCGTTGATCTGTCAATATGTGTCTCTGGTTTGGACCGAATGGATTCTGCTAACCTGGATGGAATAGAGTGTGATTTCGTTAGCCAATGGGAGACCAGCGCCGACTTAATCAGCCAATGGGAGGCTGAGTTGCTACAAGAGAGGCTGCAGGAGTTACTGGGTGCTGCTGAAGATGATCCAAAGACACAGGTGTGAACAACAAATATGTCCATGAGCACTTGCGCATAGATGTTCAGACCGGAGTGATCTGATCAGAAGTTGACTGCTTTAAGTACGTCTGTTCACACCTGGCATTAGAATGCGTCTCCAGTGACCACTTGTGATCCGATCTCACTTCCCCGCTCTATATGCAAATAAACACTGTAATATCCTACATATTCATGAATTCGGGTACATTTTATTAACATTTTATTAACATCAAAATAAAAGCTTAATGTACCGGCGGTACCCGGGGATCTCAGTGCCGCCAGCACCGCTGCTTTTGCCAGGCAACAGCAGGGTACAGAGCTTCAGAGAGCCGGGGAGGGGAGCGGAACAAAATACTGGAACAATAACACTGACACATCTCCAAAAATATGATAATAATGCACTTTGCGTGCAAAAAAAATGCAGTTACAGTAGAGCACAGAGGTCGTTTCCATGCAGCGAGGCAGACAAGTGCTTGCGTCTGCCTGTCACATGAGGAGCGCTGTGAGACCCCACGGATCCAAGTGAGTAGGCGGTCCTTAATGTGGCCCATGACACATTTGCGTACACACTGCTAGAAGAATGTGGTCATATGCGGCCCGGACCACCTCTGAATGTGGTCGGAAAGATCCGATCTCAATGCGTCTTCAACGCGTCTTGAGTGCGTTCACACCTGTTCTTAGAGCTGTCCACTTGTGATCCGATCACTGAGGACATATGTTAATACCAGGTCTGAACAGGACCTTAGACATAATACATATAAAGAAATATGTCACATGACTTGGACTGACTCTGTCTCCTCCTCAGGACACTGAGCAGCTGAAGAGGCTGGGTGGTTTCCTGCAGGCCAACAGAGATCTGGGCGAGAGGTTTTCTGCAGAGCTCCAAGCCATCGACTCACTGGAGGCCAGAGGTTGAGGAGGAGGGAGAGGCGAAAAGGAGAACGAGGAGCATTGGATTTGTGACAGATCGTATGTGCATGTATGTCATTGAAAGTGTCAATTTAAAAAAATCTGAAAAATAACATTGTTTTGTTCCTGATTGACTCACTGATAGATCTTGATTTCGGTCTTTAACTTAAAATAATGTTAATAACCATAATAATAAAATCTACCCAGGTGCTTATACAGCAACAAAATAAAGAATCCATCAAAAAAAGATTAGTAATGACCAAAAAGGTACACATCAGACCAGCACATACGGGTACATAGCAAAAGGTCAAGGCCGTGCCCCCTTTTGGGGGATAGAAAACCAAAGATCCCATAAACTTCAATGCAATTTGACATATGTTTGGATTGTAATTTTGACAAGTTTGTATGCATTCATGTCTTGTTATAGAAAAGTTTGTTTTATACACGTCTAAAAATTATTTTGCGACCTTGCTAAACCTGATGCCTTAATAAATTAAGGTTGACTGTCGTCATGTCCCTTCAGTCTCCCCCCGTCCAACGCAGTGGCCGGATATTACTTATCCAGAATTCTGTACAAATAACGTTACGCTAAGTGTCGCCTGTAAATAACCAACCTGTTAATACTCAACTGTTTGATCTATAGGCTGAGGTTTAGTTGGAGACGACAGTCTGATGCTGCTTTACAGGTTGCAGAGATAAACAAAACCGAAACCGAAACCGAAACCCGCCGAAATGTTTTAAATTATTAATTCACAATCATATTCATTTTTTTTTTCAAGAAAAGCCATACTTTTTTTTGCCACCTTTCTGAAGGCTCTGTGAATGTATTATTTATAAAAAATATATATATTAGATAGATAGATAGATAGATAGATAGATAGATAGTAACTTTATTGATCCCCCAGGGAAATTAAATTAATTCATTATTTGTCTACATAAAAATGTTAATGTTAATAAAACCTTTAAATCATGTTAATTATAGCCTAGCATCTGTGGCAGGGCTACTGGTGAATGTGTTAATGTGTAGACAGCATTTTAAAGTTGAAGCTGGGCTTGTAGGTAGGTAGGTTACTTTTCTTCATCTATATAAGCTGATTGCATTTCTTGTACATAAAATATTAATCTGCAGAGTAACTACTAACTATTAGTGTAAAAAGAACACTATTCCCTCTGAAATGTAGTGGAATACAAGCCTAAAGTAGAATATAAAAGGAGATAGTCAGGTTAAGCACCTCAAAATTGTATTTAAGTAAAGTACTTGAGTGCACAACAAGTATACACAAGTAGCCTTCACTCAAGAAACGAAAGTAAAGCGTTGTATGTTGCAATGTGTTGTTTGGGATATGACACAATATATTTAACCTTCCTGATTGGCTCAGGTAACCGGGTCCTCCCTTCATACCAGTTTGTACTCTGGTAACTTTACAAACTTAAGGCATAGCTGGATAGTGCTGCACCAGGATGGAGAGCGTTCGTGAATTTAATGAAGATCCAAAAAATCAGAATTGGTTGAAAGGTGTTGTGGTGTTGGGGAATTTTCAGAAATTGATAGAGTCTTTTACCGATGAGGAAATTGAAAAATTCCACGGAGAGCTGGGCAATCAATGCGGTCCGGATCACTGTGTCAAGAAATGTGATTTAAAAAACTGGAATCCCCGCACCAACCAGGTACAGTATGAACTGTACTGTGTTGTACATATGTGATGAATTCAGTTAACCGGTGAAAAGACGTTGTTACTAAGGCCAGTAACAGGCTTTTGTGTAGGTCAAGTTTTTTTTTTCTTGATATATAATAAAAAAAAGTTTCCACAAAGCTAACTTAGGGTGAGTGTAAACTTTAACCAGGTTAAACGCTGTTTAGCGTAAAAGGAACAGTATGGGTTATTTGAAGTGGGGTTGTTTGAGGTTCTCAGTGTACCTCCTAGGCTACATGACGGTCGTCACGCACGCCCCCAGTAACCCAAACAGACGAGTACCAGCGGCTGCGTTACCTGTTGTTTTTTATTTCGGCGTCCCTGTTAACAGGTTAGAGCAGCCACACTGCCCGCGTGAGACGCGCGTCTCAGCTGCGTCTCTTGTAGAGAATAGAGGTCTTGCCTTTTGTTGATGAGTGCAGCGCGTGTCTCACAGCAGCAACAGACAGTGAAGGTGATCTATTGACTGTATATTAACATCATACCAGATAGACTTTAATACAGTTTACAAGTCTAGACATCTGTAGAATATGTCACAGACAGTGAAAGTGATCTATTGACTGTATATTAACATCATACCTGCAAGACTTTAATACAGTTTCGAGGTCTATCTGTAGAATATGTTACTGAGATGAAAAAAGTAAAGACTTATTTTTAAATCAACACTACCTGCTTTCATTTCAAAATAAAAGCCCTCAAGCATTTTTTTCTATGGACAGAGTTCCCTCATTTGTTAACACAAGGCTTTTTTTCTGAAATATGAGCAGTCAGTGCTGTGGAGCATGCGACAACGGTTTTCCCTGTCTTGTGAAGTGACGGGGCTCCGCAGCGAGAAACACTATCGTCTCTGACCGGGTGCCGGTGTCTCCCCTGTTTCCTCCCACCGCGGTCGGGAGGCTAAGGCAGGAAAAGCCAACACCAGGATCAGAACTGATTCATGGAGAGACCTTCGTCTGGTCAGCTAACATTACTGCCAAGCAGGAGAAATATAGAGTGATATTGTGGTTTTAGCTGACATGTGTCGCCTCACTGTTTTGAGTGATGCCCGTCATGTCTATGTAGAGCGAGCAAGCGCGAGCCCGACGCTGACTTTTGTTGACTTAACGGCCACAGGCGTCACTGTTAACAAGCATTTCTGATTCTTAAAAACAGTCCCTTTAATTTTTCTCAGTCTAAAATAAATATAAATGATATTTATAATGAAATGAAATGGCAATTAAAAGGCAAACTCTATGTAGACAGAAAGGGCTGACAGCAGCAGCAGACACACAGCTGAAATGCAGCTGGTGTGAACGTCCGACGCGTGTATCACGCAGCCACCATGCGACGCAGCCGCCACGCGCTCCTGACGTTCCTGGTGTGTCCCAATGTCACGTCGCTGAACTGCTGCGTCTTGTGTGGTGTGTCCACACACAGTGTTGCTGCTGGTGCGCTGCTACATCGCCATTTTTATTTTTTCAGAATAAAAACTTTAACAAATGAAGGGATTCTGTCCACAGAAAAACACTTGAGAGCTTTTATTTAAAAAAAAATATATATATATATATATTTTTTTAATGTGACTCTAATTTCCTGCTGCTGGTTGCAGAGTCCTCCTTTAGATTGTGAGGTGTGTTCTCGTTGGAGAGATGTGATTTTGACCAACCACACCAGTCAGCATGGAAAGGTGATGTGGTCGAACAGTAAGCCTCACCTGTGGTCCCGAGAGAAATGGGAAGTGGCTAAGGTACGTTTGCTTCGTCACATTTCTTTTAATGTAAAGTTGGTTTGGTCTGATTGTTTAACTCACTAATGATGCCTTTCTTCTGTTTTCAGGTGTACATGCCGGGTGGTCATAAGAACCATAATTCAGTAGGTGACTTTGACATCGCTGCACTTCTGTGTCTCATGAGGCAATGCAAGTACTTCAAGAAGTTTGAGCTTGGTGGATTGTGTGACAAGGTAAATGTTTATTTGAACACACAAAAACTGTACATAAAATTAACCTTCACATAGAAATAACCACATGTTGGGTGTCTCTCTCATTTTAAATGTCATTATAGCTATAGTTACACAAGAATACAACTGTTGTCATTAATCTGTATTTATTCTAATGTTGTCGCAGGAATTTAAGTGCATGAAATGTCAGTGTGGTATCCCAGGAGTGTGTCAACAGGAAGCATTCATAAACTGGAATCAAATCCGTATTTTATACTTACTAACATATACAGTATATGAATCTTTTTTTTAACCACTGTGCGCAGGTTTCCAACGTGCGAAACAAGATCATGCATGCACCGAGGTACCAGCTGGAGCAAAAGGATTTGCAAGATTACTTTAATCAAATCAGAGAGCTGGGCGAGAAGCTGGCAAGACATGATCCTAAGTTCAAGAGCCTTTCTGAAGACATCGATGAGGTGTGTGTTTTCTCACTTTTCTCCTGTGTTAATCTAGTTTATAGTTATATACAAAACAAATAATAAGCTAATAGAGAGGCAAAGTCCGGCCCCTTCCGGTGGACCACCATGGGATATTATTTTGGAAAAAATATGAATAGTAGTCAACGGCGAGAGACAAATCATTTTTTTATCTTGTTTGAATTGCGCCATGAATCACATGTATGATGTTTGTTAATTTAAAAGACAATTTTGCAAGTAAAGAAAGTCGCAGTTTGTTACAGATTGTTCCTTTAAACTTAAACTTTAAACCCAGGACCTGAGTGTAATACGAAGGCTTATACTATGCTCTGTATCGCACTGTTTTCAGATTCAGAACCCTGACTATAGACTGATCTTGCCTGAAGACATCGCGGCTCAAACAAATCGGGCTCAGGATGAAAAAGAACTGGAGGATTTATATTTTGTAAGACACACGAAACACACTTATAAAATACTCTCTTTTCAAACTTTTTAATCATGCTAATTCAGTATATACAGTAGATGTATATGTACTGTATATATATGTGATTATGTGTGTGTGAATGCATCCTCAGGGTCTTGCGCAAGAGCAGGCTGAACATCTTGTCACCAGGGTGGAGCTGGAGAAGCAAAAACAAGATAAATTGGTGAGACATTTTTACAGGATAGTTTCAAATTTTTTACTGTTCTGTTTAAGACAATACTCACATGCCCATTATGTACTTTTAAAGAGTTATCGGTCGCTTATTATTCCTTTTATTCATACTAGCTGTGAAGTGATCCCTTCCTGCTTGATGGGGGAAAAAATCTAGTCCTTGTTTTGTTTAAAAAGGAATTCCAAGTTCAGCTGCTGCTTATATAAGACGTGTGCATGTTTATCAGATACCAGGCATTTAGACTATGTATTTTGAATATACTGGAAACCCAAATCCACAATAGCCTATGTAAAATGTAATATTTTTCCCATTATAAATTCACCAAAATTATGCAAAAGCACATTTTTCCCAAATAAGTATAACCAGGAATAGACCGTTGATGATGTGTGAAGTGATTTTGGTATCACTACACTGTATAATAGTGAAGTTATTGAATATTATTGTAGCAACTCTTTTCGGCGTTGCACTTTGTAGACGGTCCCTGACCTCTCGTCTCACAGGCGGCCGCGCATACAGACCACGGATGTATTAAGAGAACAAAGTTATGTGTCCAGCTCAGAGGACGGCTCGTTGTGATTAAAATGAGGTTGTAGCTCGTTGTCTACCTCACTACGGTTAGAAAGATCACTCGTTGGTGTTTTAACAACATTTCATTTATAAGTTATTGATCCGGGAAGTTCAAATCTGTCAATATTTTTCCAACTTTAGTGAACAAGTTGAGTTCTGCATTACTCTTCCACGATGAAAAAGTGAATAAACTCTTCATCTGTAGAACGGTATTGAATATGTTTACCAGTATTATTTTGGCCCGTGGTACACACATTCACCAGGGTGTTAATTAACTCCTCATTATTTAGGATTGCTGATGCTAGATTTCGTGCTGACTCGCACATAATGACACACACGTCTAGCAGCACCAACATCTGTACTGATAATGACCTAAAACACAAGATGGCAGCAGCGCCGTGATGACGTCAGATTTCATTCAATATTCTCAGAGTTTCATTCAATATATTCAGGATTTCATTCAATATTCTCAGCATTCATTAAATATTATCAGGGTTCATTCAATAATGTGATGAATTATATTCAGTTAACAGGTGAAAAGACGTTGTTACTAAGGCCAGTAACAGGTTTTTGTGTTGGTCAAGGTTTTTTGATATATAATAGGAGGCAAAAAAAGTTTCCATAGTTTAGCGTTAAAGGAACAGTATGGGTTATTTGAAGTGGGGTTGTTTGAGGTTCTCAGTGTATTATTACCTCCTAGGCTACATGACGGTCGTCATGTATAAATATAAATATATTTATATATATATATACTATATATATATATTTATATTTATATATACATATACATATATGTTTATTTTTATATGTATATATATATACATTTATATATATTTATATATATATATTTATATGTATACATATAAATATATATATATATATATATATATATATATATATATATATATATGACTCTAATTTCCTGCTTCTGATTGCAGAGTCCACCTTTAGATTGTGAGGTGTGTTCTCGCTGGAGAGATGTGATTTTGACCAACCACACCAGTCAGTATGGAAAGGTGATGTGGTTGAACAGTAAGCCTCACCTGTGGTCCAGAGAGAAATGGGAAGTGGCTAAGGTACGTTTGCTTCGTCACATTTATTTTAATGTGAAGTTGGTTTGATCTGATTGTTTAACACACTAATGATGCCTTTCTTCTGTTTTCAGGTGTACATGCCGGATGGTCATAAGTACCATAATTCAGTTGGTGACTTTGACATCGCTGCATTTCTGCGTCTCATGAGGCAATGCAAGCACTTCAAGAAGTTTGAGCTTGGTGGATTGTGTGAAAGGGTAAATGTTTATTTGAACACACAAATACTGTACATAAAATTAACCTTCACATAGAAATAAACACATGTTGGATGTCTCAAATTTTCTCTGCAGTCACTGATTTTAAATGTCAATATGGCCAGTTACAAAACAGTAGGCCCACAGCTATTCTCATTAATTAGGGTTCAAGAAGTCTGTGAAACTATGGCGGCACTATGACTTTAACATACACACCAAGTTCTTTAGACAGAATTAAACCAGCTGAAGTGACTTTGTGGCTTTGTGAAGCCTGAAACCCGCTCACTGCTGCTTGGGGCTATATTCTGCATTTATGTTTATGTTCTCCTATGTCTTAAAGTGCATAAAATATCAGTGTGGTAGCATTTTGTGGTTTGTATCACTGTATGAGACATTATTTAGGTACTCAAATTAGATTACCACCGATGATTTTGAGTTAGTTAATATGCTAATTAGAACTAAACATAAAGTACAGTTGATGCTGATGGAAATGTCATTAGTTTTGCAGGTATTTGTTCATAAACAAAAGGGTCGGTTTATAAAAAATTATCTGATGATGACGATAGATGAAAAAAGTTGAGGGATCATTTAATTTCATAGAAATCCATCCGATATTTGTTGAGATATTTCACTCAAAAAGCACAAACGTCAACACCATGGTGGCGCTAGAGTAAAAGTCAGGCGGGGATCAACAAAGTCATACATCCTCTGGGGACCATAAATGTCTGTACAAATTTAAAAATTACAAATTTAGTTTTCAAGACATTTCACTAAAAGCCAAAAATGTCCCCTTGTGGATGGTGCTAGGGGTAGAATCTCCAAAGTCAGTAAGGGCACTTTCACAAGCCATAGTCTGTTTGGCTGGTCTGAATCAGAGTGAAATTGATACTTCTGATTCATTTTCTATTTGGTCTGGTTCGGTTTCAAAGTGCACAAATTAAAACGGGCCAGATAAAGAAATAACCTCGAGAGCTGCCACTTCTACATGTATGCAGGGAATCGCGGACTTTGATATATCGCTGTCAAAGTTTTTTCACTTTGACTCGACACTGATCTAGTTTATCTCCAATGACTCCAATCACTATTTTTGTGGACTTTATTTGTCATATTTTGTATGTTCGCTTCGGCCCAGATGTAAAGCAAACATCGGACTTCTGCAGAAGTCCACGTCAGTCCTCTCCCACTCATGTTAATCTGTCGTTTACCTGTGTCCATCTCAATAAATGTCCGCGCAGACAACCCATAATCCCCTGCGTTTTGGGTCACATCCTGCAACTGGGTCAGATTATGTTCTTACTGCAATCGAACCGTACTAGGGTTTGCTTGGAAACCGTCCGAGACGAACTCTCGCAAGCGGTCTCAGACCGGTTGTTTTGGTCATAGAGTACGATTACTGCGTTCACAACCGCCCAAACGAACCGCACCAGGTAATGAACTGCACCAGAGTTCGATTAAAATTGACTAAATAATGGCTTGTGTAAGCGCCATGAGATTCATCCTCTGGGAATCATATATACTGTATGTTGAGATATTTCAGTCTGGTACAAAGTGGTGGATTGACAGACTGACTTAGCCATCCACAGTGCCATGCCACTAGCATTGATGAAAATGAACTGAGATTTTGTTGTTTCTAGCTTATCAAAGACCTGTCAGTTGATTTTAGAGATTTGGGGAGATTGTGTTGGTGGGATGACCCACCGGCAAGAACAAAAATTTTAACAAATATTTTTTGCATTTGGATGACAGATTGTTCCTTTAAATGCCCACCCAGGACCTGAGTGTAATACGATGGCTTATATTATGCTTTGTACCGCTCTGTTTTCAGATGCTGAACCTTGACTATAGGCTGATCTTGCCTGACGATATTGCGGCACAAGAAAATCTCAAGTCTCAACGTGAAAAAGATCTGGAGGATCTACTTTATGTAAGACACACGAAACTCACTTTAAAATTTGCTCTCTTTTGGAACATGCTTTCTTTCTTTAACCATGCTAATTCTATATATATATGTTTCATTTACATCTTAGGATGCTGTTCAGGCAATCAGGAGCACAGTGGAGGAGCTGGAGAAACGCGTTTCTGAGCATCACGAGGAAAGGAAAAATCTTAGCCTCTTTTACAGAACCAACCTAAAGACAATGAACAGGTCACTGAGCTTCGCAGGATAATTGGGAATATGCAAAAGAGATACACCTTGCCTTTTGGTGGCGCAATTGTTATGATTCTGATGTCTGTAATTCAACGCTTGCTCTGAGCAGGGAGTGCTTCAGCCATGTAGTCATGAGGCTTGGTGCAAGATTGGCGCAGGTGTGCAATGCTAGATTCACACCAAACCAGATGATGCCTGTCCCCAGCAACAACCTCTGGTGCTGAGAAGTGAAGCTAATGCGGAATTCCAAAAACTGCAGTTCATCAAATGGCCACTTGAGGCTTACTCAAGAGAAGTGTGCCGGGCTTTGATGCAAGATTTCATCGTGGCCAAACAGCGGTACTACAACGTCCGTGTCCGTCACGGGATATCTTAATATCTATAACTCCTATATTTTATTTTCCAGCACTACATAACTTTTTACACTATATTCATTTTTAACAGTCTCTTCTGCACTATATTCACATTTTTAATAGTCCTGTATCTCAGTTGTTACCCTGCACTATATTCATCATTAACAGTTTTCTTCATCTCCTGGTATTTTTTTATATCTGGTAGATTTTTTATACTTTGTACTTTGTACTACTAACTTGTGCCTTTTTACTAACATGTTTGCACTATGGAACTGTGATGCTGGAAACTTGAATTTCCATCGGGATCAATAAAGTTACTATCTATCTATCTATGCTCAGAAGTTGACCTTTTTTACTTCATGCGCCACTGAGCAACTTTCATAGGAATGAACGGGGCCCCGCCTCCGACGCTGTATCCAGTTCTCTTTATACATCCATGGCCTCAAGTCCATCCACGCTCCACCTCTTTGCACATTTTTGGATTAGCCGGAGTAGTCACCGGTCGTCACTGCCAAGATGGCGACCAAGATGGAGCCGCCCACTTTGAGCTTCATTTTTGCTCTTCAGAAACCTATGGGTGACGTCACTCAGAGTACGTCCATATTTTATACAGTCTATGGTCCCCACATCCTCCACACATTTGAAAATCATGGGTGTTTTCTCACCGTAACAACTTGTCTTGTTTCTGCTGCCCCTAAGTGGCCAAAATATCAGATCATGCAGGTTTAGTTTTTATCTGCATTGACAGCCTTTATGCTACAGTGACAAGCGTCTACCTGCTCCATGCTGTCCTAGATTGTGGACTAACTGAGAATGACTTCTCTGCAATTTTCACACTTTGTAAAGTCCTCCAGTGGGCCCTTGGGCTGTATGTTTGACACCCCTGCCTTAAACATTAGACTGTTTTATCATAAGCAAAAAGGGGCAATAGCAATGGGTGACGTGTGGATGAAGTTATTTACTTATGACATGATATATTATATTAAATGTTATGGGTGAGTGATTGCCCTCTGTTCACATTCTGTGTATCAATTTTGTCATCCGGATCGTCTATACTGTAATTTCATTATGTTGGTTATACTGAACACACAATGTCTTTTGCATGTCTGTCCATCCTGTTGGATTCCTCCTTAGTTGTGCTTCCTGAGGTTTCTTCCATTGCTCTTTTTTTGTGGTACTAGGGAGGTCAGAGGGTGTCCTATGCTGTACAGATTGTAAAGGCCCTTTTAGGTAAATGTGTGATATTGGGTATATAAATAAAATTGACTTGACTGCAGGACTAATTCTATGTTTGGTTACATCTCAGGCTTGTTTGAAAAGGGCTCTTAGGACTCAGCATGGATGACCAGAGATCGAGACGATGAATGTGCCAGCTGACAGGTAGGTCAAAAACGTGATAAACTCATCTATGGGGACCCGTCTCTGAAGAGAAAAGACAGTATAATATTGTTGTATTCCTATGTGAGTGGTTGATTTTGAGGAAGAGGTGAAAAGGAGAACAAGGAGCATTTTATGAATTATGTCTTTACTGTATATCATCATATTGCCCAGCCCTAACTAAAACTGATAAAGTAATAGAGGAAATAATCAGCAGACTAATCAATAATAAAAATAATCATTAGTTGCTAAAACAAGTGAAGCTCCATTTGGTCAAATTATAGTCTGTCACATGCTGAAGTAAATTCAAATGGCAACATTATATAACCCAACAGAAGCATTTGTTGAGTTTTTAGAACAACATGTCAAACTGAAAAGGTCTCTCTGTCTTTCTGTCTCAGTCTTTTTGTCCATCTCTCTGTCTCTGTGTCGTCCTGTAGGCCTACATGCCGCGGGGTCAGGGGAAAGTGAAGGGGGCAGATCAATGCGACGCCGCTGCTCTGCTCAACCTGATCAACTACTGTGATTGTTTCCGGTCTGTGGATCCAAAATTTGTGAGAGAGGTAAATATTCAGGTTCATATTGTTTGAATATGTTTTCTTTAGTGTTTAATCACCTGAAAATAAGAATTGTTGTGTTTTCGTTACCTTAGAATGAGACGTTTATATCCACATAGGGAGCGGGTCCTCTTTACGGAGTCCGCCATGTTTCTACAGTAGCCCAGAACGGACAAACCAAACTCTGTTAACTTTTCCTGCTTGGGCCGGAGTCGATAACGTTACTCGCTCCAGCCGCCGCCGCCGCTCTGTCTCTCTCTTGCTTCACCACTCCCTTCCCACATACACACACACACTCTACGCGATGGCTCTGCTCCAAATGACCTGCGCTACTCTTACAGCAACTGGCTCCAGAGAGGGCCATTCGCGTTTTTGCGTCGTTTAGCTCTCCAACACGCTTAGCACAAGGAAGAGGCTTCATTTGGTCCTCACCTCACCACTAGATACCGCCAGGTCCTACACACTGGACCTTTAAGTCAAGCCTTGTATAGCAGGGGGGCACATGCAGAGGCGCCTTAAACTTGAGGCCCCGGGGCAACAGACGTTTTGGAGGCCCTTCACAATACGCCTCAGGCAAAATAGCCCTTGAAATAACGGATAATCCCTCAACATTATTCCTTATTCATATTCAACATTAGTTATTATTAGTTATTCTCAGGCAGCTGTCGCTGTTTGTTGTGTGTACAAGTGCGTGTGCGACAGACATGAAAGCCTGCTGCGCCGTGAAGCTTCGACTACCTTCGAATATTTCTTTCGAAGCTCCGAAGCCCAAGAAATGGTATTCGGGACAGACCTAGAAATATTTTGCATCCACAACTTAGTTTTGAAAAATATCAGTGACTTGGCCGAGAAGGAAAGACGGAGGAATTTCAATACAAAACAAAGAGATTTGTATTTGTTAGGATGGCCCAGAGAGGAGTGGCATCAGTGCTGGAGGTTGATGTGTTTGTTTTTTCCTTCCGTCCTTTTCAAGTAAGTGGGATTGTATTTTTTTGGTTCCAGGTGATCCGTTTCAGGAACGAGTTGATGCATTCTTGTGAGTTGCGTGTGAAGGATGAATGGATGAGACACTACCAGACCACTGTGAAAAAGCTTGTGCAGCAGTTCAGCCACGTACCACAGATGGCCACAGTCGGACAACAGATCGAGGAGGTGAGCGTGTTTTGTCTGCGTGTGCGCCGCCGCTGCTGAATGTATGTCCAGTGTGTCTGAAAGTCCTCGCTGCATCCGTGTTGTTTTGCGTCACAGTTTGTGCCCATGTTGCAAATTTTTTGTTTGTCCAGATGCTGACCGTCGATCTGTCAATATGTGTCTCCGGTTTGGACCGAATGGATTCTGCTAACCTGGATGGAATAGAGTGTGATTTCGTTAGCCAATGGGAGACCAGCGCCGACTTAATCAGCCAATGGGAGGCTGAGTTGCTACAAGAGAGGCTGCAGGAGTTACTGGGTGCTGCTGAAGATGATCCAAAGACACAGGTGTGAACAACAAATATGTCCATGAGCACTTGCGCAGAGGTTCAGACCTGAGGCCTGTACTACGAAGCGGGTTCAACATACCCAGGGTATCTTCTCGTTATCTGGCTTCATTAACCCTAACAACCGAGATCCCGCTAAGCGGTCTTACGACAGTGTTTATCAACTCGGTAAATCAGTCTGGCTATGAGTGCGTTCACATGAACGGGGAGGTGTTTGCAGCATCTGACCAATCACAAACATGGTCCACTGTCCACTGACTTGCAGACAGACAGGCAGAGCGGCACATTATACAAAGATTAAACTATATTAAACAAATACGAAGAAGTTAAACACTTAATCCAGACTAAAAGTAATACAGTTGAAGCTGGTAAATGCAGGAAGAACAGCTGGCGAAAGAAAAAAACTCCCGATGTGTGAATGCGTAAATTAACAGTAATTAATTTAACGGAACACTCAAAAGTCAGATATACTCGTCTAGATATAAATAGCTTTAAGAAATGTAACGGATGAATGGGTTACACCTCATTATGCCCATTAGTTAAGATAAGGCGTATGTAACTATTTCAACCTTCTTTCAGCTGCGGCCCCGTCTCCGGCGGTGTGAAACGGAATCAAGAGCAAGTTAAAAAATAAGTATAAAAATATAATTCTAAGCGGTAAACACCCACAGCACACAGCCAGCTGTCCTTCCTGCATTTGTCAGTTTAAACTGTGTTGCTTTTAGCCTGAATTATGACTTACACTTCTTCGTATTTGTGTAATATTATCATACGATCCACGCACTGAGCTTTGATTGGACAGCAGGAGGTGCTTTCATACGAGCTGATCTCTTATCTGGAACAGCTAACCTGCTCCGGAGCAGGTTAGCTGTTCCAGCATCACTTACCATGGCGATCTACCCCGGTAAGAAGTGATCCACCTTCGTAGGACGGAAAACCCTGAAGTTACCTCGCTAACGCCAAATCCTGCTTCGTAGTGCAGGCCTCTGGCATTAACATGCGTCCTTAGTGATCTGATCAGAAGTTGACAGCTTTAAGTACGTCTGTTCACACCTGGCATTAGAATGCGTCTCCAGTGACCACTTGTGATCGGATCTCACTTCCCCGCTCTATGTGCAAATAAACACGTAGTAAACACATGGTTAATACAGCAGACGTTGTGACGTAATATCGCATGAATGTCAGTAGTAATATCCTACATATTCATGAATTCGGGTACATTTTATTAACATTTTATTAACATCAAAATAAAAGGTTAATGTACCGGCGGTACCCGGGGATCTCAGTGTCGCCGCTGCTTTTGCCAGGCAACAGCGGGGTACAGCGCTTCAGAGAGCCGGGGAGGGGAGCGGAACAAAACACAGGAACAAAAACACAGACACATCTCCGACAGTATGATAATAATGCACTTTGCGTGCCTAGTCTGATAGTCTGCCGATATGTAGCCTATAGATTAGATATATTTTAATAAAATACAGTTGTACCGACAGACTGCAGTAGAGCACAGAGGCCGTTTCCATGTGTCTGCCCGTCTATTCACATGAGGAGCGCAGAGACCTGCGGATCCCAGCGGGATGTCAGTTGAGTAGGCGTTCCTTCAATGTGGCCCAGGAAACATTCACGTTCACACTGCTAAAAGAATGTGGCCATACGTGACCCAGACCATCTCTGTGGCCATGTTCAGACCTGGTATTAACATGCGTCCTCAGTGATCGGATCACAAGAGGATAGCTCTAAGTACAGGTGTGAACGCACTCAAGATGCATTCATGACGCATTGAGATCCGATCTTTCAGACCACATTCAGAGGTGGTCTGGGCCACGTATGACCACATTCTTTTAGCAGTGTCTGCGCGAATGTGTCCTGGACCACATTAAGGACCGCCTACTCATCTGATGTCCAGCTGGGATCCGCGGGATCACAGCGCCCCTCAGGTGAAAAAACAGGCAGACACGGGCGTTTGTAAGCATGGAAACAGCCTCTGTGCTCTACTGTATGTAGACTAGGCACGCAAAGTGCATTATTATCATACTGTCGGAGATGTGTCAGTGTTTTTGTTCCGCTGCTTTGCGCGGAGCTGACACCCAACCAACCGCCCGTCTGTTCTCTGTCCTCCCCGGCTCTCTGGAGCGCTGTACCCCGCTGTTGTCTGGCAAAAGCAGCGGTGCCGGCACCGGCGGCGCGGAGGTCCCCGGGGACCGCCGGTACAATAACCTTTTATTTTGATGTTAATACAATGTACCAGAATTCACGAATATGTAGGATATTACTACTGACATTCATGTGTTAGCCGTGTGTTTACTACGTGTTTATTTGCATATGGGGCAGGGAAGTGAGATCGGATCACAAGTGGTCACTGGAGACGCATTTTAATGCAAGGTGTGAACAGACGTACTTAAAGCTGTCCACTTGTGATCCGATCACTGAGGACGTATGTTAATACCAGGGGTCTCATTTATAACAGTTGCGTACGCACAAAACGGGGCCTGAAATGTGCGTACGCCACTTCCCACGCAACAGTTGTGATCTATAAAAACAAACTTGAAGGGAGAATGTGCGCACCGGTACGGAAACTTTGACCCGTGTGTACGCACATTATGGAGGGACCGAGGTAGAGGAAACTAGAGTGGCAGATGAATTGAAGCCAGACTGTAGACATTAAATGTCATTATACGTATAATGATGCCTCTCACACATTAAACTTCTCTTCATACTTATATCCACTTTAACATAAACATTTAAAACAGCAGTGTTCTTTGTGCTAGTGAGCCATAACTATTCCATAAGCACCTTACAAATGAAAAAGATCAACTCAAATCTCAAAGCAAATTCCGCTCAATATCTCATCAGCGCTGTCTCGCCATCACGATCCCTCCACCTCTGGAGCTCAGAGGAGAGGACCGGACTACCGACACTGGCAGTCAGCTGTGGAGCAGCTGTTAAATTCATCATCATAGGTTGTACAAATCCAAGATTATATCAAATAGCATTAAAGAATGGCAGAACAGAGCGCCAATAGTTTTAATAAGATCTTCTAATAGTGTGCAGATATCACCAAGGAGAGGGTGACGTTGTGTTGTTGAGGACGTTTGATTGACAGACACGCTGACCAATCAGAGCAGAGTGGGAGGAGACAGGCTGTGAATCAGCTTCTGTCAAACAGAGCCTCTGAGCAGGCATATTCAGGCTGACAGTATGAGAAGAATAAAGTTTTTTTTGAACATTACAGCATGTAAACATGTTCTAGTGCAACATTAAAATACATCTATGAACCTGGAAATGAGCATAATATGAGACCTTTAAAGGGACAGTATGGGTTATTTGAAGTGGGGTTGTTTGAGGTTAATACAAGGCAGGTTGATCTCCGCTTGACATGCATTACATGCATGCACTGACTGGCGGAATGTTGTGTTAATGACGTAGTGAGGGAGGTTCATTGTATGACTCAGGTAACTGGTTAATCTTGTTCCTCTGGTAACTTGTAACAAGCACCAGGCAGTGTTTAGAGCATAGCTTGATAGTATTGGATCAGGATGGAGAACGTTCACGAATTATCTAAAGATCCAAAATTTATAAATTGGCTGAAAAGCATTTTTGTTCTCAATTGTTTTCAGAAATTGCTAAAACCTTTTAGCAATGAGGAAATTGGAAAATTACACGGAGACCTGGCCATTAAATGCGGTCCGGATCACTGTGTCAATGAATGTGATTTTACGAGCTGGAATCCCCAACTAAACCAGGTATGATCATGAATATTTGGTGCATATGTGATGAATTCAGTTAACCGGTGAAAAGACGTTGTTACTAAGGCCAGTAACAGGTTTTTGTGTAGGTCAAGTTTTGTTTATATATAATAGGAGGCAAAAAAAAGTTTCCACAAAGCTAATTTAGGGTGAGTGTAAACTTTAACCAGGTTAAACGCTGTTTAGCGTTAAAGGGACAGTATGGGTTATTTGAAGTGGGGTTGTTTGAGGTTAATACAAGGCAGAATGATAGGTTGATCTTCTCCGCTTGACATGCACTACATGCATGCACTGACTGTGGCGGAATGTTGTGTTAATGACGTAGTGATGACAGACAAGGATCATAACAACAAGCAGGGAGGGGCGGTGTGCGTGGCACGCTGACGGTCTACAGGTACAGAGGAGGAGAGAAAGAGAGAGAGGAGGGCGGTGTGCAAATAGCAGACAAGATGAGTGACAGTCGGAAACGAAGCAGCATTTGGATAAATTAACTGAATTTAAGTGATATATGTGCACTGTGCACACATACTAATTATAGATCAAAACAGCTCTAAATTTGGTTGCATTATAAAAGGCAGAAGTGGTAAAATAGAGCCGTTTGGGAGCCGAAAGAGCCGGCTCTTCTTGGTGAGCTGAGCCAAATTATTACATACAGTATATTACGTTAATGTCTATTTCTCGCCTCAAATGTTTTCAGAATCATCTTGTAGTGCACGGTTTAGCTGTAAAATTAGAAAGTTTGTGACGCCGCCGCCATTGTGACATCTGCTGAAGGAACGCCAAGTTCTGGCCACATGACCGGAGCACAGCCAATAGCAACGCGCTCTCTCTCTGAAATGACCTGTGATTGGTCAAAGTCTCCCATTACGGGCTAGATTAATTAAAGCCTGAAAACAGAGCCATGAGGAGGAACAGAAGTCTAGTTTTCTCCCAGAACACTTGAATTACAATATGCTGAAAGGTTATTATGGAATTTTTGCCCAATGATGCCAAAAATATACTGACTACTGCCACTTTAAAGTGAAACTTACGTTCGGTCACGTGACTACTACCTCACTGAACTGCTGCGTCTCGTGTGGTGTGTCCACGCAGACAGCATTGCTGCTGGTGCGCTGCTACTGCGCCACTTTCATTATTTCAGAATAAAAACTCTAACAAATGAAGAGATTCTGTCCACAGAAAAACGCTTGAGGACTTTTATTTTGAAGAAAAAAAAATAATATATATAGACCTATATATAAATAAATTATATTTTTAATGTGACTCTAATTTCCTGCTGCTGGTTGCAGATTCCTCCTTTAGGTTGTGACTTGTGTTCTCGCTGGAGAGATGTGATTTTGACCAACCACACCAGTCCGCATGGAAAGGTGATGTGGTTGAACAGTAAGCCCCACCTGTGGTCCAGAGAGAAATGGGAAGTGGCTAAGGTACGTTTGCTTCGTCACATTTATTTTTAATGTGAAGTTGGTTTGGTCTGATTGATTAACACACTAATGATGCCTTTCTTCTGTTTTCAGGTGTACATGCCGGGTGGTCATAAGAAACATAATTCAGTTGGTGACTTTGACATCGCTGCACTTCTGTGTCTCATGAATCAATGCAAGCACTTCAAGAAGTTTGAGCTTGGTGGATTGTGTGAAAAGGTAAATGTTTATTTGAACACACAAATACTGTACATAAAGTTAACCTTCACATAGAAATAAACACATGTTGGATGTCTCAGATTTTCTCTGCAGTCACTGATTTTAAATGTCAATATGGCCAGTTACAAAACAGTAGGCCCACAGCTGTTCTCATTAATAAGGGTTCAAGAAGTCTGTGAAACTACGACGGCACTATGACTTTAACATACAGGCCAGGTTCTTTAGACAGAATTAAACCAGCTGAAGTGACTTTGTGTCTTTGTGAAGCCTGAAACCCGCTCACTGCTGCTTGGGGCTATATTCTGCATTTATTTTTATGTTCTCCTATGTCTTAAAGTGCATAAAATATCAGTGTGGTAGCACAGGAGTTGCTGTCAACAGAAAGCATTTGTGAGCTGTGATCAAATCACTATTCTTTATTTGTTTAATTGTCTGACAAATTAAAACGGAAAAATGTACAATTAGAATGACCAAGTTGTGGGTTTGGTCAAAACCCATCCCTACCTTTACTAACATATATACGGAATTTTTTTTGAACCACTCTGCGGAAGGTTTCCAAAGTTCGAAACGATATCATGCATGCACCGATGTACCAGGTGGAGCAAAAGGATTTGCATGATTACGTCAGTCAAATCAGAGAACTAGGCAAGAAGCTGGCAAGACATGATCCTGAATTCAAAAGCCTTTCTGAAGACATCGATGAGGTGTGTGCTTTCCCATTTTTCTCCTGTACTAATCTAGTTTATAGTTATATACAGAACAAATAATAAGTTAATAGAGAGGCGAAGTCCGGCCCATTCCGGTGGCCCACCATGGGACCTTATTTTGGAAAAAAAATTAACGGTAGTCAACGGCAAGAGACAAATAATTTTTTTATCTAGTTTGAATTGTGCCATGAATCACACGTATGATGTTTGTTAATTTAAAGGGACTGTTTGTAACTTCTTACACGAATAAATCATTGCGGGTCGGTGTCCCATGCGCGCTCGCGTGTGGCTACGCTGTTCAGACTTAGACTCCAACACAAACTACACGGAAGCACCAAAACTGCAAAGTTCTATCTAGTGAAGCCCGTCTTGCAAAACAGTGTCAACTCTTCCCGCTCCAGCCCCCCGACCGCGGCCAGAAGACACAGGGGAGACCGTAGCCCTGGTCTCCAGGGCCGGAGTCTCTGCTCCTCTGCCTGCTTGCCTTCACTCACACACCGCACTCGTTCTCACTCGCTCCACCTCTCACATTTATGCACGCACACTCCACACTGCAGAACACTTCGTAGCTCTGAGAATATCTAGTGAATGTACAGTGGACGTTTGTGCAGAAATAAATGCTGCAGCTCCTCCAGACCAACAGAGGTTTCCCGTGTCTTGTGAAGTGACGGGGCTCCGCAGCGAGTAACGTTATCGTCTCTGACCAAAACTCCGGTGTCTCCCTTGTTCCCTTCGGTCGCGGTCGGGAGGCTGAAGCAGGAAAAGCCAACACTTGGATCAGCAGTGATTCATGGAGAGACCTTCGTCTGGTCAGCTAACATTACTGCCAAGCAGCTGAAATATAGAGTGATAATGTGTTTTAGCTGACGTGTGTTACCTCACTGTTTTGACCGATGCTCGTTCATTTCTATGTAGAGCGAGCGCGGGCAACAGGACGCTGACTTTCGTTGACATAACGGCCACAGGTGTCGCTGTTAACAAGCAATTTCTGATTCTTACAGAGTCCCTTTAAAAGACAATTTTACAAGTCAAGAAAGTCACAATTTGTTACAGATTGTTTCTTTAAACTTAAACTTTAAACCCAGGACCTGAGTGTAATAAGAAGGCTTATACTATGCTCTGTATCGCTCTGTTTTCAGATTCAGAACCATGACTTTATATCGATCTTGCCTGACGACATCGAGGCTCAAAAAAATCGGGCTAAGGATGTAAAAGAACAGGAGGATATACTTGTTGTAAGACACACGAAACACACTTATAAAATACTCTCTTTTCAAACTTTTTAATCATGCTAATTCAGTAAATACAGTGTATATGTACTGTATATACTGTATATATGATTATGTGTGTGTGAATGCATCCTCAGGCTTTTGCGCAAGAGGCAGCTGATCATCATGTCACCAGGATGGAGCTGGAGAAGTTGAAGAGACAGATAGTTCTGCAAGAACAAAATTATTTGGTGAGACATTTTTACAGGATAATTTCACATTTTTTCTGTTCTGTTTAAGACAATACTCATATGCCCATTATGTACTTTTAAAGAGTTATCGGTCGCTTATTATTCCTTTTATTCATACTGGCTGTGAAGTGATACCTTCCTGCTAGATGGGGGATAAAATATATATACTGTATGTATGTATATTTATTTGCTTTTTTTTTATGTATTACTCCTGCCACGATGTTCTGACCAGACAAGCTACTGCTATTGTGTTGACTGCAAGAGAAAAATACCATCTTTCACATGTTTGTCTTCATGCAAGATCATTATTACTTTGACACATGGCTATGGTTATTTGTTATACTTACTCTCTTTGTCCCAGCCTGCATGGACATAAAGGCCACATGTATCCCTCTTATCCCTTAGTTTTTTACCATACGTACCCACTGTATTTGCTTTCTTATTCTATGACAGAACTTGTATCTATCAGAGATCTGTTATTTTGTAATAATGTGTATTTGTTCTTGCTCATTCAGATGTTTATGTTTATGCTGTTTATCATAAGAGTTCATCAAACTATTACTAAACCTTATATACTGTATATAGAATGGGGGGCCTAGTCTCTAGCCCTATGGGGGGCACACTACACAATAATCATTTTTATAGTGAACTAATGTGATGTAATTTGTTGTTGTTTCTGGTGTGTTTTTCAGAGCGCTGTGAATGATGTCTTGGCAGCAGTGCAGCAGTTCCAAGCTCCTTTGATGACTAATCTGAGGAGTTTGCAACAAAAAGTCTTCAAGCAACATCAAGGAAGTGAACTTGAAAAGGAGGCTATAGCATTAATTGACCAGGCTGAGGATACATTTGCCTCTTTTTCAACAACATACAGGCAGGACAGTGTGATTAAGCAAAATTTGAATTTTGTGGAGTCAGAAGAGGATTCTGTTGAGTATAAAGCTTGCATGGTCAAAAAAGGGAGAAAATAGCTCAAACCTTTTCATTAAATACCTCTAAAAAAATTTGTCATAATTGGTGTCATTTCATTAATTTCTTAAATTGAGAAGTTGTTGCAATTGGTCTTAGTCTTAAAATAAGAAAATAAATCTTATTTGTCTGCTGGGCTTTCATGCAAACCATTGTGGTAGCTTTTTACTGGTAATTCTAGCTCAATATCAGCTGTTATATCTTATTAAGAAATAGTTAGATATATTTTCTTAAAATGAGATTACTTTTCTAATGCAAAACTTGCTTGTCAAGATTATTGTGGGAATGCTGATTCAGCATTCAGCTATTTTCATGGAGAGACCTTCGTCCGGTCAGCTAACATTAAAATATTTAGTGAAATATAGAGTGATATTGTGGTTTTAGCTGACGTGTGTTGCCTCACTGTTTTAAGCGATGCTCATTCGCGAGCCCGAGCCCGAGCCCGACGCTGACTTTCGTTGACTTTACGGCCACAGGTGTCGCTGTTAACAAGCAATTTCTGATTCTTACAAACAGTCCCTTTAATTCTGCCCCTGTATATCGAGAGGTTCCCTCTAACACACACACACACACACACACACACACACACAGCTCTGCAGAATGAACAGCAAACTCAGAAAAAAAGCATTAGGCCTACTCAGCTCCTGCAGTTTCCTTTAAAAAAAGGCTTTAAAATATAGTACAACACACTGATCCTGCACTTTGCAAGCAGCAAAGCACCTGCTGTAAGGTAATCACTAGTAAGTGGTCACCTTACAGCAGGTGCTTTGCTGCTTGCAGCTGCTCTCTGGTCAAACAAGCCCTGATAGCACCACCACCAGCACCACCAGCACCACCCTGCCTGGACCAGCAGGAGCATCAACATGCTGCTGTTTCTAAAGCAGACGGCTCCATCTGGTGGCCGCTCTGTCGCTCGCAGGGAGAAGGTGGAGCTAAACAAGAGGACTTCTAGCCTGAACTTGTCCTGCCACTTTCTTATGTTGTTACATCGGGAAGTAATAAGGCCAAACATGGTTCATGAGCTGCTGGCGGTCCGTCTCAACGACAGGGAGTATAAAAACTGGCTGAAAGCAGGCCGGTGTCTGCTCATCCTGAGGGACGGCCTGCAGCCCTTCATCACCCTCCACATGAGAGCTTTCCACGGAGACCTGCTCAAACAAAACACTCAGCTACGGAAACCGTGCCAGACTTCTTCATGCAGACCGAGAGGGAATAAGGTCAGATTAGTCTGCTTAGTCTTGGCTTAATGTTTTGCTGATTTAATTCTTGTTTATGCGACACTTATATACTTTACTTACACTTTATATATTCAACCACTATTCCCACTTATTCTCACAGTGACTTGCTGTAATACGTTGTGAGCATTATTGTGTGTGTTTGTGTAGCTTTCCTCAGCATGCAGGCTGTGTTCAGAGTGGCAGACAGTGATCCTGAGACACCACAGACAGCCAGATGTCACAGTGAACTGGGACAACTGTTTCCCTCCCAACTGGAGAACAGACCACTGGGAACTGGCCAAGGTAGTCCACACACACACACACACACACACACACAAAAAACACACACACACCCACTGAACTTAAATCTGCTGTGACTGGCATTCTTAAAGGTCCCATATTGTAAAAAAGTGTGATTTTTTCATTTATTGTATATTATAAAGCAGGTTTATGTGCTATATAAATACTGTTAAACCATCAAAACGCCCAATATACGGAGAAACAAACACAGCCCGTATTTAGAAATTGTGCGTTTGAAACAAGCCGTTGTCCATTTGTGATGTCACAAATATACAATGTTTAGATCATTACATGGTTTTAAACTTAAACATTCTAAATGTGTCACAGTTTATTTCCTGTTGCAGTGCATGTAAATAACATCAGCTGACAGGAAGTAAACATGGACTCAAACTGTTGCCTAGCAATGCAATTCCGTTGAAATGCACTAAAACGGAGCGTTTCAGACAAAGGGTAAATTCAGGTATATTCGGGCAGACAGCATGAGGAAAATAAAGGTGTTTATTTACATTACAGCATGTTAACATGTTCTAGTAGAAACACAAAATACAAGTAAGAACCTGAAAATGAGCACGATATGGGACCTTTAAATACATTATATATGATACCGTAGAATAGTTGTCATAAACAACACAACCACTGGCCCTGACTCTTAAAGAGCAACTTGCAGGTTGAAATTTTTGACTAAATTTTAGGACTGTCCTCAACCAAAGAAATTCTTAGTCGACTAACACTCATACGATTTTGTCGACTAATCAATTTACCACTTTAAATCTTGTGTTTACCAGAGATGTGCTCAGAAGTTTCTTGGAAATAAGTTACTTAGCATGAAAAAACAACAACAACAACTAATCAACGAAAGAAATCTTAGTCGACTACGACCGAAACCACGGATTAGTCGACGAAGAGGATTTAGGGCTCCATAATTTCTGACATTTCATACACTAAAATTAGGGCTTGGTGATATGGCCAACTGTTCTATGACAAAATAGGTAATTTCATATCTCTATCTAATGATATATATATATATTTCCAGTATATATGTATGTATACTGTATATCACAGTAGCATGTTTTCTGATAATTCAATAAATATATTATCCATATGAAATAACCACATGGTAAAGCCTATTTATCTATACTCCTGTGTGAATTAAATACTTGACAAATGAAAAGTACTGAATATTTTCTCATTTTAAGTACTAGAGTGCCTGCCTTCACTCACACACCGCGCTCGTTCACGCTCTTTCGCTCCACTCTCACGTTCTTGCGCGCACACTACACACTGCAGGAGAGTCAACACTTCCTGCTTTCATTTCAAAATAAAAGCCCTCAAGCATTTTTTTCTATGGACAGAGTTCCCTCATTTGTTAACACGAGGCTTTTTTTCTGAAATATGAGCAGTCAGTGCTGTGGAGCATGCGACAACGGTTTTCCCTGTCTTGTGAAGTGACGGGGCTCCGCAGCGAGAAACACTATCGTCTCTGACCGGGTGCCGGTGTCTCCCCTGTTTCCTCCCACCACGGTCGAGAGGCTAAGGCAGGAAAAGCCAACACCAGGATCAGAACTGATTCATGGAGAGACCTTCGTCTGGTCAGCTAACATTACTGCCAAGCAGGAGAAATATAGAGTGATATTGTGGTTTTAGCTGACATGTGTCGCCTCACTGTTTTGAGTGATGCCCGTCATGTCTATGTAGAGCGAGCAAGCGCGAGCCCGACGCTGATTTTTGTTGACTTAACGGCCACAGGCGTCACTGTTAACAAGCATTTCTGATTCTTAAAAACAGTCCCTTTAATTTTTCTCGGTCTAAAATAAATATAAATGATATTTATAATGAAATGAAATGGCAATTAAAAGGCAAACTCTATGTAGACAGAAAGGGCTGACAGCAGCAGCAGACACACAGCTGAAATGCAGCTGGTGTGAACGTCCGACGCGTGTATCACGCAGCCACCATGCGACGCAGCCGCCACGCGCTCCTGACGTTCCTGGTGTGTCCCAATGTCACGTCGCTGAACTGCTGCGTCTTGTGTGGTGTGTCCACACACAGTGTTGCTGCTGGTGCGCTGCTACATCGCCATTTTTATTTTTTCAGAATAAAAACTTTAACAAATGAAGGGATTCTGTCCACAGAAAAACACTTGAGAGCTTTTATTTAAAAAAAATAAATATATATATATATATATATATATATATATATATATATTTTTAATGTGACTCTAATTTCCTGCTTCTGGTTGCAGAGTCCTCCTTTAGATTGTGAGGTGTGTTCTCGTTGGAGAGATGTGATTTTGACCAACCACACCAATCAGCATGGAAAGGTGATGTGGTCGAACAGTAAGCCTCACCTGTGGTCCCGAGAGAAATGGGAAGTGGCTAAGGTACGTTTGCTTCGTCACATTTCTTTTAATGTAAAGTTGGTTTGGTCTGATTGTTTAACTCACTAATGATGCCTTTCTTCTGTTTTCAGGTGTACATGCCGGGTGGTCATAAGAACCATAATTCAGTAGGTGACTTTGACATCGCTGCACTTCTGTGTCTCATGAGGCAATGCAAGTACTTCAAGAAGTTTGAGCTTGGTGGATTGTGTGACAAGGTAAATGTTTATTTGAACACACAAAAACTGTACATAAAATTAACCTTCACATAGAAATAACCACATGTTGGGTGTCTCTCTCATTTTAAATGTCATTATAGCTATAGTTACACAAGAATACAACTGTTGTCATTAATCTGTATTTATTCTAATGTTGTCGCAGGAATTTAAGTGCATGAAATGTCAGTGTTGTATCCCAGGAGTGTGTCAACAGGAAGCATTCATAAACTGGAATCAAATCCGTATTTTATACTTACTAACATATACAGTATATGAATCTTTTTTTTAACCACTGTGCGCAGGTTTCCAACGTGCGAAACAAGATCATGCATGCACCGAGGTACCAGCTGGAGCAAAAGGATTTGCAAGATTACTTTAATCAAATCAGAGAACTGGGCAAGAAGCTGGCAAAACATGATCCTAAGTTCAAGAGCCTTTCTGAAGACATCGATGAGGTGTGTGTTTTCTCACTTTTCTCCTGTGTTAATCTAGTTTATAGTTATATACAAAACAAATAATGAGCTAATAGAGAGGCAAAGTCCGGCCCCTTATGGTGGACCACCATGGGATATTATTTTGGAAAAAATATGAATAGTAGTCAACGGCGAGAGACAAATAATTTTTTTATCTTGTTTGAATTGCGCCATGAATCACACGTATGATGTTTGTTAATTTAAAAGACAATTTTGCAAGTCAAGAAAGTCGCAGTTTGTTACAGATTGTTCCTTTAAACTTAAACTTTAAACCCAGGACCTGAGTGTAATACGAAGGCTTATACTATGCTCTGTATCGCTCTGTTTTCAGATTCAGAACCCTGACTATAGACTGATCTTGCCTGAAGACATCGCGGCTCAAACAAATCGGGCTCAGGATGAAAAAGAACTGGAGGATTTATATTTTGTAAGACACACGAAACACACTTATAAAATACTCTCTTTTCAAACTTTTTAATCATGCTAATTCAGTATATACAGTAGATGTATATGTACTGTATATATATGTGATTATGTGTGTGTGAATGCATCCTCAGGGTCTTGCGCAAGAGCAGGCTGAACATCTTGTCACCAGGGTGGAGCTGGAGAAGCAAAAACAAGATAAATTGGTGAGACATTTTTACAGGATAGTTTCAAATTTTTTACTGTTCTGTTTAAGACAATACTCACATGCCCAATATGTACTTTTAAAGAGTTATCGGTCGCTTATTATTCCTTTTATTCATACTAGCTGTGAAGTGATCCCTTCCTGCTTGATGGGGGAAAAAATCTAGTCCTTGTTTTGTTTAAAAAGGAATTCCAAGTTCAGCTGCTGCTTATATAAGACGTGTGCATGTTTATCAGATACCAGGCATTTAGACTATGTATTTTGAATATACTGGAAACCCAAATCCACAATAGCCTATGTAAAATGTAATATTTTTCCCATTATAAATTCACCAAAATTATGCAAAAGCACATTTTTCCCAAATAAGTATAACCAGGAAATGACCGTTGATGATGTGTGAAGTGATTTTGGTATCACTACACTGTATAATAGTGAAGTTATTGAATATTATTGTAGCAACTCTTTTCGGCGTTGCACTTTGTAGACGGTCCCTGACCACTCGTCTCACAGGCGGCCGCGCATACAGACCATGGATGTATTAAGAGACCAATGTTATGTGTCCAGCTCAGAGGACGGCTCGTTGTGATTAAAATGAGGTTGTAGCTCGTTGTCTACCTCACTACGGTTAGAAAGATCACTCGTTGGTGTTTTAACAACATTTCATTTATAAGTTATTGATCCGGGAAGTTCAAATCTGTCAATATTTTTCCAACTTTAGTGAACAAGTTGAGTTCTGCATTACTCTTCCACGATGAAAAAGTGAATAAACTCTTCATCTGTAGAACGGTATTGAATATGTTTACCAGTATTATTTTGGCCCGTGGTACACACATTCACCAGGGTGTTAATTAACTCCTCATTATTTAGGATTGCTGATGCTAGATTTCGTGCTGACTCGCACATAATGACACACACATCTAGCAGCACCAACATCTGTGTGGATAATGACCTAAAACACAAGATGGCAGCAGCGCCGTGATGACGTCAGATTTCATTCAATATTCTCAGAGTTTCATTCAATATATTCAGGATTTCATTCAATATTCTCAGAGTTTCATTCAATATATTCAGGATTTCATTCAATATTCTCAGCATTCATTAAATATTATCAGGGTTCATTCAATAATGTGATGAATTATATTCAGTTAACAGGTGAAAAGACGTTGTTACTAAGGCCAGTAACAGGTTTTTGTGTTGGTCAAGGTTTTTTGATATATAATAGGAGGCAAAAAAAGTTTCCATAGTTTAGCGTTAAAGGAACAGTATGGGTTATTTGAAGTGGGGTTGTTTGAGGTTCTCAGTGTATTATTACCTCCTAGGCTACATGACGGTCGTCATGTATAAATATAAATATATTTATATATATATACTATATATATACTATATATATATATTTATATATACATATACATATATGTATATGTATATATATATACATTTATATATATTTATATATATATATTTATATGTATACATATAAATATATATATATATATATATATTTATATATATATATATATATGACTCTAATTTCCTGCTTCTGATTGCAGAGTCCACCTTTAGATTGTGAGGTGTGTTCTCGCTGGAGTAATGTGATTTTGACCAACCACACCAGTCAGTATGGAAAGGTGATGTGGTTGAACAGTAAGCCTCACCTGTGGTCCAGAGAGAAATGGGAAGTGGCTAAGGTACGTTTGCTTCGTCACATTTATTTTAATGTAAAGTTGGTTTGGTCTGATTGTTTAACACACTAATGATGCCTTTCTTCTGTTTTCAGGTGTACATGCCGGGTGGTCATAATGACCATAATTCAGTTGGTGACTTTGACATCGCTGCATTTCTGCGTCTCATGAGGCAATGCAAGCACTTCAAGAAGTTTGAGCTTGGTGGATTGTGTGAAAGGGTAAATGTTTATTTGAACACACAAATACTGTACATAAAATTAACCTTCACATAGAAATAAACACATGTTGGATGTCTAAAATTTTCTCTGCAGTCACTGATTTTAAATGTCAATATGGCCAGTTACAAAATAGTAGGCCCACAGCTGTTCTCATTAATTAGGGTTCAAGAAGTCTGTGAAACTACGGCGGCACTATGACTTTAACATACACACCAAGTTCTTTAGACAGAATTAAACCAGCTGAAGTGACTTTGTGGCTTTGTGAAGCCTGAAACCCGCTCACTGTTGCTTGGGGCTATATTCTGCATTTATGTTTATGTTCTCCTATGTCTTAAAGTGCATAAAATATCAGTGTGGTAGCATTTTGTGGTTTGTATCACTGTATGAGACATTATTTAGGTACTCAAATTAGATTACCACCGATGATTTTGAGTTAGTTAATATGCTAATTAGAACTAAACATAAAGTACAGTTGATGCTGATGGAAATGTCATTAGTTTTGCAGGTATTTGTTCATAAACAAAAGGGTCGGTTTATAAAAAATTACCTGATGACGACGATAGATGAAAAAAGTTGAGGGATCATTTAATTTCATAGAAATCCATCCGATATTTGTTGAGATATTTCACTCAAAAAGCACAAACGTCAACACCATGGTGGCGCAAGGGTAAAAGTCAGGCGGGGATCAACAAAGTCATACATCCTCTGGGGACCATGAATGTCTGTACAAATTTAAAAATTACAAATTTAGTTTTCAAGACATTTCACTAAAAGCCAAAAATGTCCCCTTGTGGATGGTGCTAGGGGTAGAATCTCCAAAGTCAGTAAGGGCACTTTCACAAGCCATAGTCTGTTTGGCTGGTCTGAATCAGAGTGAAATTGATACTTCTGATTCATTTTCTATTTGGTCTGGTTCGGTTTCAAAGTGCACAAATTAAAGCGGGCCAAATAAAGAAATAACCTCGAGAGCTGCCACTTCTACATGTATGCAGGGAATCGCGGACTTTGATATATCGCTGTCAAAGTTTTTTCACTTTGACTCGACACTGATCTAGTTTATCTCCAATGACTCCAATCACTATTTTTGTGGACTTTATTTATCATATTTTGTATGTTCGCTTCGGCCCAGATGTCAAGCAAACATCGGACTTCTGCAGAAGTCCACGTCAGTCCTCTCCCACTCATGTTAATCTGTCGTTTACCTGTGTCCATCTCAACAAATCCCCGCGCAGACAACCCATAATCCCCTGCGTTTTGGGTCACATCCTGCAACTGGGTCAGATTATGTTCTTACTGCAATCGAACCGTACTAGGGTTTGCTTTGAAACCGTCCGAGACGAACTCTCGCAAGCGGTCTCAGACCGGTTGTTTTGGTCATAGAGTACGATTACTGCGTTCACAACTGCCCAAACGAACCGCACCAGGTCATGAACCGCACCAGGTAATGAACCGCACCAGAGTTCGATTAAAATTGACTAAATAATGGCTTGTGTAAGCGCCATGAGATTCATCCTCTGGGAATCATATATACTGTATGTTGAGATATTTCAGTCTGGTACAAAGTGGTGGATTGACAGACTGACTTAGCCATCCACAGTGCCATGCCACTAGCATTGATGAAAATGAACTCAGATTTAGTTGTTTCTAGCTTATCAAAGACCTGTCAGTTGATTTTGAGATTTGGGGAGATTGTGTTGGTGGGATGACCCACCGGCAAGAACAAAAATTTTAACAAATATTTTTTGCATTTGGGTGACAGATTGTTCCTTTAAATGTCCACCCAGGACCTGAGTGTAATACGATGGCTTATATTATGCTTTGTACCGCTCTGTTTTCAGATGCTGAACCCTGACTATAGGCTGATCTTGCCTGACGATATTGCGGCACAAGAAAATCTCAAGTCTCAACGTGAAAAAGATCTGGAGGATCTACTTTTTGTAAGACACACGAAACTCACTTTAAAATTTGCTCTCTTTTGGAACATGCTTTCTTTCTTTAACCATGCTAATTCTATATATTTATGTTTCATTTACATCTTAGGATGCTGTTCAGGCAATCAGGAGCACAGTGGAGGAGCTGGAGAAACGCGTTTCTGAGCATCACGAGGAAAGGAAAAATCTTAGCCTCTTTTACAGAACCAACCTAAAGACAATGAACAGGTCACTGAGCTTCGCAGGATAATTGGGAATATGCAAAAGAGATACACCTTGCCTTTTGGTGGCGCAATTGTTATGATTCTGATGTCTGTAATTCGACGCTTGCTCTGAGCAGGGAGTGCTTCAGCCATGTAGTCATGAGGCTTGGTGCAAGATTGGCGCAGGTGTGCAATGCTAGATTCACACCAAACCAGATGATGCCTGTCCCCAGCAACAACCTCTGGTGCTGAGAAGTGAAGCTAATGCGGAATTCCAAAAACTGCAGTTCATCAAATGGCCACTTGAGGCTTACTCAAGAGAAGTGTGCCGGGCTTTGATGCAAGATTTCATCGTGGCCAAACAGCGGTACTACAACGTCCGTGTCCGTCACGGGATATCTTAATATCTATAACTCCTATATTTTATTTTCCAGCACTACATAACTTTTTACACTATATTCATTTTTAACAGTCTCTTCTGCACTATATTCACATTTTTAATAGTCCTGTATCTCTGTTGTTACCCTGCACTATATTCATCATTAACAGTTTTCTTCATCTCCTGGTATTTTTTTATATCTGGTAGATTTTTTATACTTTGTACTTTGTACTACTAACTTGTGCCTTTTTACGAACATGTTTGCACTATGGAACTGTGATGCTGGAAACTTGAATTTCCATCGGGATCAATAAAGTTACTATCTATCTATCTATGCTCAGAAGTTGACCCTTTTTTACTTCATGCGCCACTGAGCAACTTTCATAGGAATGAACGGGGCCCCGCCTCCGACGCTGTATCCAGTTCTCTTTATACATCCATGGCCTCAAGTCCATCCACGCTCCACCTCTTTGCACATTTTTGGATTAGCCGGAGTAGTCACCGGTCGTCACCGCCAAGATGGCGACCAAGATGGAGCCGCCCACTTTGAGCTTCATTTTTGCTCTTCAGAAACCTATGGGTGACGTCACTCAGAGTACGTCCATATTTTATACAGTCTATGGTCCCCACATCCTCCACACATTTGAAAATCATGGGTGTTTTCTCACCGTAACAACTTGTCTTGTTTCTGCTGCCAAAATATCAGATCATGCAGGTTTAGTTTTTATCTGCATTGACAGCCTTTATGCTACAGCTACAAGCATCTACCTGCTCCCTGCTGTCCTAGATTGTGGACTAACTGAGAATGACTTCTCTGCAATTTTCACACTTTGTAAAGTCCTCCAGTAGGCCCTTGGGCTGTATGTTTGACACCCCTGCCTTAAACATTAGACTGTTTTAACATAAGCAAAAAGGGGCAATAGCAATGGGTGATGTGTGGATGAAGTTATTTACTTATGACATGATATATTATATTAAATGTTATGGGTGAGTGACTGCCCTCTGTTCACATTCTGTGTATCAATTTTGTCATGCGGATCGTCTATACTGTAATTTCATTATGTTGGTTATACTGAACACACAATGTCTTTTGCATGTCTGTCCATCCTGTTGGATTCCTCCTTAGTTGCGCTTCCTGAGGTTTCTTCCATTGCTCTTTTTTTGTGGTACTAGGAAGGTCAGAGGGTGTCCTATGCTGTACAGATTGTAAAGGCCCTTTTAGGTAAATGTGTGATATTGGGTATATAAATAAAATTGACTTGACTGCAGGACTAATTCTATGTTTGGTTACATCTCAGGCTTGTTTGAAAAGGGCTCTTAGGACTCAGCATGGATGACCAGGGATCGAGACGATGAATGTGCCAGCTGACAGGTAGGTCAAAAACGTGATAAACTCATCTATGGGGACCCGTCTCTGAAGAGAAAAGACAGTATAATATTGTTGTATTCCTATGTGAGTGGTTGATTTTGAGGAAGAGGTGAAAAGGAGAACAAGGAGCATATTATGAATTATGTCTTTATATATCATCATATTGCCCAGCCCTAACTAAAACTGATAAAGTAATAGAGGAAATAATCAGCAGACTAATCAATAATAAAAATAATCATTAGTTGCTAAAACAAGTGAAGCTCCATTTGGTCAAATTATTGTCTATCACCTGCTGAAGTAAATTCAAATGGCAACATTATATAACCCAACAGAAGCATTTGTTGAGTTTTTAGAACAACATGTCAAACTGAAAAGGTCTCTGTCTTTCTGTCTCAGTCTTTTTGTCCGTCTCTCTGTCTCTGTGTCGTCCTGTAGGCCTACATGCCGCGGGGTCAGAAAATGAAGGGGGCAGATCAGTGCGACGCCGCTGCTCTGCTCAACCTGATCAACTACTGTGATTGTTTCCGGTCTGTGGATCCAAAATTTGTGAGAGAGGTAAATATTCAGGTTCATTTTGTTTGAATATGTTTTCTTTAGTGTATAATCACCTGAAAATAAGAATCGTTGTGTTGGAGGAATTTCAATACAAAACAAAGAGATTTGTATTTGTTATGATGGCCCAGAGAGGGGTGGCATCAGTGCTGGAGGTTGATGTGTTTGTTTTTTCCTTCCGTCCTTTTCAAGTAAGTGGGACTGTATTTCTGTGTTTCTAGGTGATCCGTTTCAGGAACGAGTTGATGCATTCCTGTGAGTTTCGTGTGAAGGATGAATGGATGAGACACTACCAGACCACTGTGAAAAAGCTCGTGCAGCAGTTCAGCCACGTACCACAGATGGCCACAGTCGGACAACAGATTGAGGAGGTGAGCGTGTTTTGTCTGCGTGTGCGCCGCCACCGCTGCTGAATGTATGTCCAGTGTGTCTGGAAGTCCTCGCTGCATCCGTGTTGTTTTGCGTCACAGTTTGTGCCCATGTTGCACATTTTTTGTTTGTCCAGATGCTGACCGTTGATCTGTCAATATGTGTCTCTGGTTTGGACCGAATGGATTCTGCTGACCTGGATGGAATAGAGTCTGATTTCGTTAGCCAATGGGAGACCAGCGCCGACTTAATCAGCCAATGGGAGGCTGAGTTGCTACAAGAGAGGCTGCAGGAGTTACTGCGTGCTGCTGAAGATGATCCAAAGACACAGGTGTGAACAACAAATATGTCCATGAGCACTTGCGCATAGATGTTCAGACCGGAGTGATCTGATCAGAAGTTGACAGCTTTAAGTACGTCTGTTCACACCTGGCATTAGAATGCGTCTCCAGTGACCACTTGTGATCGGATCTCACTTCCCCGCTCTATATGCAAATAAACACGTAGGAAACAAATGGTTAATACAGCAGACGTTGTGACATAATATCGCATGAATGTCAGTAGTAATATCCTACATATTCATGAATTCGGGTACATTTTATTAACATTTTATTAACATCAAAATAAAAGCTTAATGTACCGGCGGTACCCGGGGACCTCAGTGCCGCCAACACCGCTGCTTTTGCCAAACAACAGCGGGCTACAGAGCTTCAGAGAGCCAGGGAGGGGAGCGGAACAAAATACTGGAACAATAACACTGACACATCTCCAAAAATATGATAATAATGCACTTTGCGTGCAAAAAAAATGCAGTTACAGTAGAGCACAGAGGTCGTTTCCATGCAGCGAGGCAGACAAGTGCTTGCGTCTGCCTGTCACATGAGGAGCGCCGTGAGACCCCACAGATCCAAGTGAGTAGGCGGTCCTTAATGTGGCCCATGACACATTTGCGTACACACTGCTAGAAGAATGTGGTCATATGCGGCCCAGACCACCTCTGAATGTGGTCTGAAAGATCCGATCTCAATGCGTCTTTAACGCGTCTTGAGTGTGTTCACACCTGTTCTTCGAGCTGTCCACTTGTGATCCGATCACTGAGGACGTATGTTAATACCAGGTCTGAACAGGACCTTAGACATACTACATATAAAGAAATATGTCACATGACTTGGACCGACTCTGTCTCCTCCTCAGGACACTGAGCAGCTGAAGAGGCTGGGTGGTTTCCTGCAGGCCAACAGAGATCTGGGCGAGAGGTTTTCTGCAGAGCTCCAAGCCATCGACTCACTGGAGGCCAGAGGTTGAGGAGGAGGGAGAGGCGAAAAGGAGAACGAGGAGCATTGGAGTTGTGACAGATTGTATGTGCATGTGTAGTATGTCATTGAAAGTGTCAATTTAAAAAAATCTGGAGAAAAAAAAAACATTGTTTTGTTCCTGATTGACTCACTGATAGATCTTGATTTCAGTCTTTAACTTAAAATAATGTTAATAACAATAATAATAAAATCTACCCAGGTGCTTATACAGTGACAAAATAAAGAATCAATCAAAAAAAGATTAGTAATGACCAAAAAGGTACACATCAGACCGGCACATACGGGTACATAGCAAAAGGTCAAGGCCGCGCCCCCTTTTGGGAGATAGAAAACCAAAGATCCCATAAACTTCAATGCAATTTGACGTATGTTTGGATTGTAATTTTGACAAGTTTGTATGCATTCATGTCTTGTTATAAAAACGTTTGTTTTATACACGTCTAATAATTATTTTGCGACCTTGCTAAACCTGATGCCTTAATAAATTAAGGTTGATTTCTATCATGTCCCTTCAGTCTCCCCCCGTCCAACACAGGGGCCGGATATTACTTATCCAGAATTCTGTACAAATAACGTTACGCTAAGTGTCGCCTGTAAATAACCAACCTGTTAATACTCAACTGTTTGACAGTCTGATGCTGCTTTACAGTTTACAGAGTTTATCTCTGTAAACTGTCAAAACATTAATTTTGGACACGCCGAAATGTTTTAAATTATTAATTCACATCATAATTCTTTTCCAGGAAAAGCCATACTTTTTTTTGGCACCTTTCTGAAGGCTCTGTGGATGTATTATTTATAAAAAATATATATTAGATAGATAGATAGATAGATAGTAACTTTATTGATCCCCCAGGGAAATTAAATTAATTCATTATTCGTCTACATAAAAATGTTAATGTTAATAAAACCTTTAAATCATGTTAATTTTAGCCTACCATCTGTGTCAGGGCTACTGGTGAATGTGTTAATGTGTAGACAGCATTTTAAAGTTGAAGCTGGGCTTGTAGGTAGGTGGGTTACTTTTCTTCATTTATATAAGCTGATAGCATTTCTTGTACATAAAATATTAATCTGCAGAGTAACTACTAACTATTAGTGTAAAAAGAACACTATTCCCTCTGAAATGTAGTGGAATACAAACCTAAAGTAGAATATAAAAGGAGATAGTCAGGTTAAGCACCTCAAAATTGTATTTAAGTAAAGTACTTGAGTGCACAACAAGTATACACAAGTAGCCTTCACTCAAGAAACGAAAGTAAAGCGTTGTATGTTGTGATGTGTTGTTTGGGATATGACATCATATATTTAACCTTCCTGTTTGGCTCAGATAACCGGGTCCTCCCTTCATACCAGTTTGTCCTCTGGTAACTTTACAAACTTAGGGCATAGCTGGATAGTGCTGCACCAGGATGGAGAACTTTCGTGAATTTGCTAAAGAACCAAAACATAAGAATTGGTTGAAAGGTGTTATGGCGTTGAAGAATCTTCAGAAATTGCTGGAGCCTTTTATCGACGAGGAAATTGCGATTTTCCACCGAGAGCTGCGCAATGAATGCAGTCCGGATCACTGTGTCAAGAAATGCGATTTAAGAAACTGGAAACCCTGCACCAACCAGGTACAGTATGAACATGAATATATGGTGCATATCTGATGAATTCTATTCAGGTAACCGGTGAAAAGACGTTGTTACTGAGGCCAGTAACAGGTTTTTGTGTAGGTCAAGTTTTGTTGATATATAATAGGAGACAAAAAAAGTTTCCATAGTTTAGCGTTAAAGGGACAGTATGGGTTATTTGAAGTGGGGTTGTTTGAGGTTCTCAGTGTATTATTACCTCCTAGGCTACATGACGGTCGTCATGTATAAATATAAATATATTTATATTTATATATTTATATTTATATATATATATGTATATTTTTATATATATATATATATATATATATATATGACTCTAATTTCCTGCTTCTGGTTGCAGATTCCTCCTTTAGATTGTGAGGTGTGTTCTCGCTGGAGAGATGTGATTTTGACCAACCACACCAGTCAGTATGGAAAGGTGATGTGGTTGAACAGTAAGCCCCACCTGTGGTCCCGAAAGAAATGGGAAGTGGCTAAGGTACGTTAGCTTCGTCACATTTATTTTAATGTGAAGTTGGTTTGGTCTGATTGTTTAACACACTAATGATGCCTTTCTTCTGTTTTCAGGTGTACATGCCGGAGGGCCATAAGAGTCATAATTCAGTTGGTGACTTTGACATCGCTGCATTTCTGCGTCTCATGAGTCAATGCAAGTACTTCAAGAAGTTTGAGCTTGGTGGATTGTGTGACAAGGTAAATGTTTATTTGAACACACAAATACTGTACATAAAATTAACCTTCACATAGAAATAACCACATGTTGGATGTCTCTCTCATTTTAAATGTCATTATAGCTATAGTTACACAACAATACAACTGTTGTATTTATTCTAATGTTGTCACAGGAAAGTACATGAAATGTCAGTGTGGTATCACAGGAGTGTGTCAACTGGAAGCATTCATAAACTGGAATCAAATCCATATTTTATACTTACTAACATATACAGTATGTAAGTCTTTTTTTTAACCACTGTGCGCAGGTTTCCAACGTGCGAAACAAGATCATGCATGCACCGAGGTACCAGCTGGAGCAAAAGGATTTGCAAGATTACTTTAGTCGAATCAGAGAGCTGGGCGAGGTGCTGGCAAGACATGATCCTAAGTTCAATAACCTTTCTGAAGACATCGATGAGGTGTGTGTTTTCTCACTTTTCTCCTGTGTTAATCTAATTTATAGGAATATACAAAACAAATAATGAGCTAATAGAGAGGCGAAGTCCGGCCCCTTATGGTGGACCACCATGGGACCTTATTTTGGAAAAAATATGAATAGTAGTCAACGGCGAGAGACAAATCATTCTTTTATCTTGTTTGAATTGCGCCATGAATCACACGTATGATGTTTGTTAATTTAAAGACAATTTTGCAAGTCAAGAAAGTCGCAGTTTGTTACAGATTGTTCCTTTAAACTTAAACTTTAAACCCAGGACCTGAGTGTAATACGAAGGCTTATACTATGCTCTGTATCGCTCTGTTTTGCTCTGTTTTCAGATTCAGAACCTTGACTTTAGACTGATCTTGCCTGACGACATCGCGGCTCAAACAAATCGGGCTAAGGATGAAAAAGAACTGGAGGATATACTTTTTGTAAGACACACGAAACACACTTATAAAATACTATCTTTTCAAACTTTTTAATCATGCTAATTCAGTATATACAGTAGATGTATATGTACTGTATATATATGTGATTATGTGTGTGTGAATGCATCCTCAGGCTCTTGCGCAAGAGGCAGCTGATCATCATGTCACCAGGATGAGGCTGGAGAAGTTGGAGAGACAGATAGTTCAGCAAGAACAAGATAAATTGGTGAGACATTTTTACAGCATAGTTTCACATTTGTTCTGTTCTGTTTAAGACAATACTCACATGCCCATTATATACTTTTAAAGAGTTATCGGTTGCTTATTATTCCTTTTATTCATACTAGCTGTGAAGTGATACCTTCCTGCTTGATGGGGGGAAAATCTAGTCCTTGTTTTGTTTAAAAAGGAATTCCAAGTTCAGCTGCCGCTTATATAAGACGTGTGCATGTTTATCAGATACCAGGCATTTAGACTATGTATTTTGAATATACTGGAAACCCAAATCCACAATAGCCTATGTAAAATGTAATATTTTTCCCATTATAAATTCACCAAAATTATGCAAAAGCACATTTTTCCCACATAAGTATAACCAGGAAATGACCGTTGATGATGTGTGAAGTGATTTTGGTATCACTACACTGTATAATAGTGAAGTTATTGAATGTTATTGTAGCAACTCTTTTCGGCGTTGCACTTTGTAGACGGTCCCTGACCTCTCGTCTCACAGCCGGCCGCGCATACAGACCATGGATGTATTAAGAGACCAATGTTATGTGTCCAGCTCAGAGGACGGCTCATTGTGATTAAAATGAGGATGTAGCTCGTTGTCTACCTCACTACGGTTAGAAAGAGCCCTCCTTGGTGTTTTAACAACATTTCATTTATAAGTTATTGATCCGGGAAGTTCAAATCTGTCAATATTTTTCCAACTTTAGTGAACTAGTTGAGTTCTGCTTTACTCTTCCACGATGAAAAAGTGAATAAACTCTTCATCTGTAGAACGGTATTGAATATGTTTACCAGTATTATTTTGGCCTGTGGTACACACATTCACCAGGGTGTTAATTAACTCCTCATTATTTAGGATTACTGATGCTAGATTTCGTGCTGACTCACTCATAGTGACACACACATCTAGCAGCACCAACATCTGTGTGGATAATGACCTAAAACACAAGATGGCAGCAGCGCCGTGATGACGTCAGATTTCATTCAATATTCTCAAATTTCACATTATATATCTAATAATTTCCTGAACGGCATGCCATAACAGTATGTATATATGTATATATATATATATATATATATATATATATATATGCAACTTAACCAAACTCCCAATCTTTACATATTGTGGCCAGATACTCTTAATCAGACAGTTTAACGTGTGTGTGTGTGTGTGTGTGTGTGTGTGTGTGTGTGTGTGTGTGTGTGTGTGTGTGAATGCATCCTCAGGCTCTTGCTCAAAGGGAAACTGAACATCTTTTCACCAGGATGGAGCTGGATAAGTTGAAGATACAGATGGCTCAGCAAAAACAAGATAAATGGGTGAGACATTTTTACAGGATAGTTTCACATTTTTTCTATTCTGTTTAAGACAATACTCACATGCCCATTATGTACTTTTAAAGAGTTATCGGACGATTATTATTCCTTTTATCCATACTAGCTGTGAAGTGATCCCTTCCTGCTTTATGGGGGAAAAAAATCTAGTCCTTGTTTTGTTTAAAAAGGAATTCCAAGTTCAGCTGCCGCTTATATAAGACGTGTGCATGTTTATCAGATACCAGGCACTTAGACTATGTATTTTGAATATACTGGAAACCCAAATCCACAATAGCCTATGTAATTTTAGGGTATTATGTACATAATAGTAAGCATCTAAAAAGTATTAGAAATTAGATTCAATCCAAATTTGAAATATTGTCATTTAAGTTTTTGTGAACTTTCCTGATATTGGGTTTGAACTGGGCCTAGCTATGCTCAATTTCAAAGCCACCAGACTCCTTTGAAAAAAACAACAATTTTATCCCGCTGCCCAATCGGTTAGTTTATTTGTGTTATTGTGTGACTTTTGTCAATCCAAACTTTCTCTATCTCTCTCTCTCTGTTTAAATTCAAAGGGGCTTTTTCTGGCATGGGAAACATTTACATTGCCAAAGCAAGTGTGAAATAAAAATAAAAAATGTACGTACAATAAGGAAAGATCTACTATAATACAGAAATGTGTGAAAAGAGTTGTGTAGCATTGCAACATTGCAAAAGAATATATAAATAAATCCAAGTAAAGTTTAACTTAAAAATCCAAACAGCACACCCACACCCACAGTTTTTATCAAATGTAAAAAAGAAAAAAAGGTATTTACAGATACTACAATAAAAAAAACAGTTGATTTATGAATTGACAGTCCTCCTCTCTTCCTGATCACGTAACCATTCACACAAATACCTCTCATTTCATTTATTAGAACATTAATGTTTATGACTCGTCTATGTGGATGTGCTTGTGCCGTTTAGAGAGAGTACTACGACCTGACTCATGAACCACGTGGTTTGTGTGTGATCATCAATAATGAGGTGTTCCTGGGACCATACCTGTATAATCGACCAGGGTCTCGGCAGGATGAGAGTATGTATCCTTGTATTTGAACAGCCATGTCATCTGATTTCTTTATATACTGTTTATTTATTAGTTACCTAGCAACATTCAGGGTAAAGGATGCTCAAAGTTAATACGTATCACACATGATGTGATGATATATAATAAGAACAATCTACCAGCATGTTTCAATTAATCTCTCTTTCATGTGACACAGGGGCTCTGCGTACCGTGTTCACCCGCCTCGGCTTTGACGTGGTGACACACAACAACTTGACTGCAGGAGACATGCAACGTGAACTACAACAGCTGGGCTCAAGGAACTTCTTGGATGATGATGCCTTGGTGAGCAGTGTCACACACCTTCAGGGCTGTAATCTCAGTATATACTTTAAAGACTATTCTTTAAAGGATTAGTTTGACATTTTGGAAATAATAAATGAGAATATCAATACAACTCTCGTGTCTGTATGGAAAATATGAAGCTACTGCCAGCAGCAAGAAATAATCCAGCACATAAAACCACAACTTGTCAATTTTTTTATACACTTTTGTACAGCTTAAAGAACAGAGATATAACATGTTATTTAGTGAACTTTAGAGGTGCTGGTAGGCGGATTTAGTTTGCATTGGACAGAGCCAGGCTAGCTGTTTCATTCACATTTTAATGCCAGGTGTAACCATCCCTCGTACCGTAACCACGGGTACTTTGTTAGCCATTGTGGTTGAAAGTGGTACTTCTTTTTCTTCACCTGTCTGTCAGCCAGTCTCCGTGCCTGTTGCACATTCATCATCGGTGGTGTCTGAGTCGGCACCTCTGTTAGACTCTCCCTCACCACCGGCTTCCTCCTTTCTCTCCTCATTTGTTTTTTTTAAATAATCAGCGGTAGACCGCTTCATTTCGGAGAACAGCAAAACTTTGGCGCCCTGCAGTGTATGATGCGCGTGAGGTAGGGTCGGCGTATGTGCACGCGCAAAGGTTTACACAGAACAGAGGAGAGTGCAGGAGGGGAGAGAAAGGCTGCGCCAGTGAGGAACAAAAAGGACTGCTTTCTTCTGCAATATCCAATGCTCTTAACGTGTTACCAAAATAGTAATGATCATGCACTCGCACAAATGCGACTAGGTAAAAATTGTACTCGCACAATCCCAAAAAAAGGTCGCATATGCGACCATTTTGGTCGCAGTCTAGAGCCCTGTTGCATTCAAAATCACCTCATGTTTAACACTTGATTACTCTCTCTCTCTTAATTTGTAAAAAACATGTCTGCCTCTGATCTTAGGTGGTATGCGTGCTTAGCCATGGTTTAAAGGGATGTGTCTTTGGGACTGAAGGGCAGAAGGTGTACTTGCAAGAGCTGACACAGCCCTTCACCAGCAGAGAAGCTCCCACCTTGGCAAGGAAGCCCAAACTATTCTTCATCCAAGCGTGTCAGGAAAGCGACTACCAGAGAGGACCCTTGTCTTGTCCCGTGAGGCCAAGACAGGAGGAGGGGGACAGACGGGGCCGCCAAGAGGAAGATGCAGGTCGTGTGCACAGCGAGTCGGTGCTTTGGGATGCTGACTTCCTGCTGGGCATGGCCGCCGTGCCAGAGAGCAGGTTGTTTCGAAACCCTGTCAAAGGCTCCATCTACATCCAGGCACTGTGCGCGCAGCTGACGAGGTCAGCAGAAAGGTGAGAGCACTCGCATGCACCCGAAACATAATACAGCTGTACTCAAGAAATGTAACATCTCACTCATGCTTAAAACTATAAACCAGCACAAAAATCCCAAGTACCAACATAAGCCACCATGTTCCGAACAGACACATTACAAACACTAACAAAAGTAACATTTGCATTTTGGAACATAAAGCAGCAAACTTTAACCACTCAGTCCAGCACTCAGGACTAGGCAGGCATGATGGGAAATGTAGGCCGTCTCTGTCTCTACAATACTCAGGGCACTTCCTGCATGCCTGTGGCATTTTACACTGCATGAATTAGCCTAGCGGCTAGCAGACTTAAGTTAGTTAGTTAGTTACTTTTCCTAACTCAGCTCTTCTACTCACTGCATCTTCTGACAGAACAACACCACGGTTGAATTTCAGCCTACATGCATGTTTTTTCAGCTCAATGTTGTTGAATCAGAGCGGCGGATATTGGTAGCGAGAGCACTATAACCTCATGCTAAAATCAACTGTAAATCCACATTTTAAAGATGATATATAAAAAAAAAAATCTTTGTCACCCTTTTCACCCCTGATGAGTTTGCATCCCTGTTTTGGCTGTACGTAGGCCTACTAGAGATGATTTTTCTACTGCGAATATGTCCTCTGGTTTGATTTGATGGTAAATGCAGGGGGACATTGTTTTCCATTGGACTGGGTCTACCGCCATACAGTTTTATTTCCGTTGAGAAGATTGTTATGTAAGCTATTGTGCACTGAATATTTCAGTTATTCAAATTCAGTAAAACTCAGTAAGGTTTATACTGTAGTCTAGTTTGTGTTTCTTTTGCCACAGTAATATTATTATTGTTTTTCCTTTTAGGGATATTAAAAAGATATTAATAGTCATTCAATTTGTACTTAAAAATGTGCAGATACCCTGTCCATTATAAAATGCTCTTTTTGATAGCGAAAATCTTCCTTTTTTTCTGAAAAAAAGGAAGATTTAATATTCCTCTTTTCCCAGATTAGGAACCATTAATCCGTCGCTGTTTCTGTAAATCTGCTTTAGGTGTTTTCAAATGTATCTGCTGCGCTGTTGATGTAAGAGGGCATGATGATGATGTTGTTGTATTCAGATGTACCCACAATGAGCAAGGTTTATAATTTGTAACATGCTTCCTCTGTTTTCTGTGCAGCTCGGGGAAGGCTGATATCCTCGATGTGCTGAAACGTGTGAACAGGGAGGTCAGTCAACGAGAAATGCCAGAGCCCAAGAACACCCTCACCAAGAAGCTCGTCCTCAAATTTGTGTGAGCTGACCTCCCGGGACCAAGTGCAATGCTGAAAATGTGCCAAATTCACAAAGACGGATTTACTGTATGTATGACTGTGGTTGTATGTGTTGCCACAGAGTTTATGATGCTTACATGTTTTGTTCAGCAAGATAATCTTCACAAATGAACATCTTCTATGATTTTTTAAGTGTAAATGCTATCCTCAGAAGTAAAAAGCTAACTTTAGACTATACACGAACTACACCACGGTCACATGAGCACGAGTATACACCACGGGGCTGTAAAGAAGGACGAACCGGCGTGATGACGTTTAGTCTCATTTAGCCACTTGTTAGCAACCGCCTTTTATAAGACACAAAACGGCTTCATAATTCACAAGTGGGATATTTATTGATGTATTTTATATCATAGAACAAAACATTAAAATCTCTTCAGCTTGTGTTAACCACAGACCTTATTTCAGGCATCTAACTAAAAAGCCATTCAAAAAAACCATTGACTTCCAGACGAGGGAACTGGACGTGCTAAAATGTTTTAGGGCTCATTCCTGTAACACTCTCTAATTTTTGCAGAAGACACAACCCTAGTTCTCTCTCATTCAAATCTCAATTCACTGATTAAAGATGCTAATGTTGGTTTAAAGCTGAAGTAGGCGAGATTGGAGCAAATCTGATTAAAAAAACTTATTTTTATAAAACGGTCGCTATATTGTGACGGTAGTACATGAAACAGGTAACCTGAAAAAAACATGTGCCTCTGTGTCCTCCGGTGCTCCTAACGGCATCTGCAAGATTTCACATCCGAAGTTAAAACACATCGCGACACATCCCTCTCCCCTAAACTGTTTTTGTCAGTAGTGCGACCAAAGGTGCACACTTGATTGTTCTGCTGTTTCCTATATGCATATATTCACACAAACATTATTCTCACTCACCAGTTGATGAAACACTGTCTGTCCATCCTGTCATGTCCCATTCATGGGTTTGATGAGTGAAACAGGGCCGTAACAAATCCCCCTGTTAAAAAGGGCGCTCTCGCGCGTTTTTGATGTCATGTGATCAGCATAAATATGTTTATTATTTTTAATTGTGATTTTGTTGCAAATTAACTTGTTTTGGTTGTGGGGGAATGATTAGACAGAGGTATAGAATTTATATGTAAAATATGCGTAGGTTAAAGGGGCTATACATGTCTTCTCTGCTGAAGAATGTTGTTAATTGTTATTTTTCTATGTAAGTACTAAGCCCAGGGGAGGGGCTATTGGTTTAAAAGGGGGTCATCTTGGCCAGCTGAAGTCAGTCTGATCTTGAAGTGGTTACAGAGAAGGTAACACTCAGTGAATTTACTGATTGCATTTTGGATTGTTTTTTTTGCCTGTTTCTGACAGAAAAGTATGGAGTTATTGAGGAACTCAATTTTCAGTACTATTTGATGTTTTTGTACATCGCTTATTTTCAATTTTTTCACCTTTTGTAAATATTAAGCACTCATTGCACTTTGGGAGGCCGGCATAATAAAAGGGACTAATACAACGTTTTTCGACTACGCCAGTGTTTTTCATGTTGTACAAAGTTTTAAAGTAGATTTAAAGTTTCCTACTGGGTTAGTAGGAAAATAAATCTACTGTTATAATAAGGAGGGTTGGTCATCTTATCACCACAAACTGTCCCCTTACTCTTTATTACAGTCTAATTCATCCCTATATATCTTATTGTTATATAGTTTGGATGCATACTTTTATTAATCTTCATAAAATATTGGTCCTTCAGAAATGTTTTGTTAGGATTGCAACCCGATCAGTCACACATCTCTGCTCCTCTATTTCAGAAACTCCAGATTCTTACTATTTATGACATCAATATTTCTCAGATATGTACGGTATATATATTTTTTTTTTATTTTTATATTTATTTATAGAATTCTTTCTGGTGAAGGAAACATTCCTGAGCCGTTCAAGACCTACTTTAAAGCAAATTCTCAGGTCCATTCTTGCTCCACTCATCAATCTTCAGATCTTCATCCTCCTAAATATCTCACTCGCAGAGGCCAATTTTAGAAGATTTAGAGGTACCAAATTATGGAGTAGCTTTTCACACCCGTCAAAAAACTGTTCATCTATAAAATGTTACAAAAGATGCTTTAAAGGTAACTTTAACTACTGGTTTGTATCCGCTTTTATTATTATTTTTGTATGTATATTATGTATGATTACTATAGCTCAGGAGTCAATGTAGGTGTTCCACATACTGTATTTACAATATGTGCTATTTGAGTAAAAATCTAAAAGAAAATGCAATAATCCAATTTTCATTTTCATTTTCACACACTCCTTTGGGCATTCCATGACCATATTAAAATGAAAATGAAAAAGCTGTTTGACATTGTCCACTGTACAGCGTTGTACAGTGGACAATATTCAAATGTTAAATCAAATTTTAAAATTGAAATGCTATATAAACAATGTAGCCTAATTTTCCATTTGTGCAAGCATTATTCCCAATTAAGTCCCAATTAAAATGATAATGCAATTTTTTTTACTTTTAGAAAGTGTTCTAGAGAAAAGAATCATAAAAAATAGATTTTCAAAATCTGTGAACTTTTTTTAATGATATTTTCAGAACTTAGAGGAACAGTGTGTAACATTTTGGGGAATCTATTAGCAGAGATGGACTATACTATTCACAACTATGTTTTCATTAGTGTATAATCACCTGAAAATAAGAACCGTTGTGTTTTCTTTAGCTTAGAATGAGCCCCTCATATCTACATAGGGAGCGGGTCCTCTTCACAGAGTCAGCCATGTCGATCCACTGTGTTTTTACAGTAGCCCAGACAAACCAAACACTGGCTCTAGAGAGGCCCTCTCGCATTTTTACGTTACCTGAAGGCCACTGTAGATCTCTTGTGAAACTGTGGTAACGTGAGTCGCAGAGTGCAAAACTGTGGTCCTAAAGTACTTTTATTATGGTAAGGATGGCCTCTGAGCGAGGCGAACAACGTAACCACAGTTTTGCACTCAGCGGCTCACCTTACTGCAGCCTTGGAAAAGGGAGGAGTGGAGGGGTACTGCCCCCAAATCCTACACACTGTACCTTTAATAGTTTCAGTTTTAAGTATCCTACTATTAGATGATGTTGTATTCTGCTTGAATTATTGCTACTTTTATTTTGTTAAAGAAGCCAATAAATAAGAATTAAAGCTGCAAGCAGCGATGAACGGGCCCTGGCACCTTCCCGCGCGTCGGGGGGACTGGCGGGACGCCAATTGACGCGGCCAGGCACAATGAAACCGGAACTCTGATGAGAGCAATGACGCCTCCCACAAGACTCTACGACAAACGCTTCATGAGTTATTAAAGGGCCGTGGTTAATATCTTGGGGCGGGGCTATGAGTCTATATTGACATGAAAATGATCTCAGGCCTGGACCACCATCATAGCTGAGAAATTTGGGGCAGATCAGACTACGTAAAGTGGAGTTACAACAACTTCCTGTTTCATGGCGAATGGCTTAAAATGGCCGCCACGCCACGGTCAGGTCATTCAGTGAAAACTCACCATTTGAATAACTTTTCATCCGTAAGGTCTTAAGATGGTCCTGACCAAATTTCAAGTGGATCTGATTAAATCTGTAGAAGTTCGTTAAAGTGCACGACCTACAAAGCGCAAAAAATGGGCAAAAATCGCACATTAAATTAAAAATGGCTGACTTCCTGTTGAGTTTTGGGCATACCTCCAAGAGGCATTTTTGTGCATCTCCACATGTTACATCTGTCTGCCAAATTTCATACATTTAGGTGGAACCGGAGCGAGGGGCTACATTTTTCCAACTTTCTAGGGGGCGCTAACGAGCCATTTTGCAACACCCAAGCCCGAGACCCTTAAAATATAAAAAAAAAAATTAAATAAGTGTGCCAAGTTTAACAACTTTTTGAGCATGTTAAGGCCCTCAAAAAGGCGATTCATTTGGGAGAAAAAGAAAAAAAGAAGAAACACTACAGTTTCAATAGGGCCTTCGCTGGCTCGACGTTGTCGGTGCTCTGGCCCTAATAAAAGCTATGGAGACAGCACCAAATCAAACCACAGCTTAGGTTGGATGTCTTTGCTATTGTGCATGTGTGGGTGGGTTGGCTTGTGGTTAGTGTGGGGGACATTGCTGCACGCACATATTTCTTTCTGCTGACACTCATTATTCCGGTAAGACAAAGTGCACGACGTGTGAGGTGCAGATGCATGACAGAAAAGTGTGAAAACCAGAAAAGCTTTTCCTGCCTCACAGCCTTTGACACCCTCATCTGCTGCTGCAGCCTGCTGCACTCTTCTCATCTCTTAAGCACACACGGGAGCCTGTCTCAGAGGCAACATGGAGAGGGAGGGGATGCTGGTCCGGTCTATTTACTTCGGGAGAATTGGAAGCGAGGCCACAGAGAGGCTGCTGGGGAGGTTTGGACATGATGGAAGCTTTCTGCTCAGAGACAGCGAGACCGTGCAGGGGGCCTACTGTCTGTGTGTGAGGTGAGCTGGGAGTGATATTTCCTGATTCATTACCGTCTAAGCAGCATCTGAATGTTGACACGGTAAATTTAACAACTGTATATATACTGTTGGGGGTAGTTTTATCTATAATGATGCATATTTTATAAACTGATAACATGTTTGACGTATAAAATCTTGATCTGAAAAGTAACCAGTAACTTTAGCTGTCACATAAATGGAGTGAAGTAAAAAGTACAATATTTATCTCTGAAATGTGGTGGAGTAAAAGTAGAAAGTAGGAAACAATAGAAATACTCAAGTAAAGTATAAGAACCTCAAATTTGTACTTAAGTACACTGATTATACTTGTACTTGTACAGTACCGCCGCTGTATACTGCTGATTCTTTGGACAATACACATATTCTATAAACTTTGTTTCAAGTGGTTCCGCTAAAATATTCAAAAGTCATCCTGTAATATAAATAATAAGAATTACAGCCATGAAAGTCTTTCCTATTTACAAACTAGTTGTTATTTAGTGTTTCAAAGTAGACCAGACTTTGAAATATATTTACATAATTAATCCATATTTCAAATTTTGAAAAGACAGACCGCATTTATAGCTCGTGAAAAAGAGAAAAACAAAGAAAAAAGGATGAAAAATTGTATAGAAATTCCAAATTATCACATAATGTATCTTTACTCCTGTGTGTCGGAACAAAAAAAAAATGAAACCCTCTGCCCCAGACCCACATACGATCACTCTTTCACATTTTAATGGTCTCATTGATGTGAGTAACCTCAGATTTTACACATTCACAGCAAATCATTTTAATTCTTGAACTTTGTGTTTTGCAGGAAAGCACCGTTTGTGCACACCTACAGGCTCGTACGCTCCACTGACGGCTGGTGTCTTCAGGTGGGTGAACATCTGTAGACAGATCACACACACACATACACATTGTGGATATGTGGTCATGTTTCCAGAACTTTAGAGGACATTACTGACTTACATTAATTAACTGGAAACTTACCCTCACTAACCATATTCGCTACTTGCCTAACCTTAACCTAAACCTAACCACACATCAGACCGGCGATACGTGATCCAGAGTAGGTTTGCATGACCACGTCCCCTTTATAGACGGTAACAGATTGAAACATGTCTCCAAACTTCTACTTTAAACAAACCGCTCATAGTAGTATTTATAGTAATAATGCTATGCAAAAGAGTTGCTATGTAGTTGGTTGCACCAACAATAAACTAAAAAATGCTGATGTCAAGATATAATAGAGGGGCTTTATGGCTCCAAGCTATAGACCAGACCAGCATCGCGTCATCGCCGAGGCTGCGCTCCCGTTTGGGGGAAAGAAACTCGCTGTCACAGGAGAGAGAATGATGAAAAGCTGTTGTGTAGCGGGTTAACCGAGGCTTTCACACTGAGATCTGAGGCACATAGGGTACGTTAATATTCACTGCCAGTGTGGTAAATCACTAAATGATGCTGGTGACAGTGACTAGCATGGCTAGTTAACGTTAGCTTGAGTGTGAGGCTGCTGCAGTAATACAGTCATACATTAACGTTATAGCAGCATCAGACTGTCGTCTCCAACTAAATCCCAGGCTATAGATCAAACAGTTGGCTATTAACAGGTTGGTTATTTACAGACAACACTCAGCCTAATGGGGTTTGTACAGAAGTCTGGATAAGCAACATCCGGCCACTGTGTTGGACGGGGGAAGACTGAACATGGCGGTGATTAACCTTAAATTATTAAGGTATCGCGAACGCTCAGGTTCAGGCACGATCGCAAAATAATTATTAGACATTCTTTTAAAACAAACGTTTGATTAACAAGAGATGAATGGATACGTGAAATTGCATTGAAGTCTGTGGGATCTTTGGTTTTCTATCCCCAAAAAGGGGACGCGGCCTTGACTTTTTGCGAAGTACCCATATGTGCTGGTCTGATGTATACCCTAACCTTAAACCAAGTCTTCAACCTAAAATGTAATGATTTATGTTATGGGGACGTGCATTTCATCCCCAAAAACAAGGCGAGTCCCCACATTGTCACTGCACAGATTAATGTCCCCAAAACATAGGTAACACACACACACACACACACACACACACACAGTCCTGTTTTCATAACTTTTGAGGACATTGCATTCATTTCCTGGAGACTTACCTGAGACTAAGGGCGTTTTCACATTAGGTACGATTGATCTGTACCGTGCCCGAGTACGATTGCCCCCACTCTCTGCTCAGCTTTCACATTAGTAAATTTGTTCCGTACCCGAGTACACTTGCATCATCATCCACGTGTATTTGTTTATGTTGAGATCAGCTGTTCTAGTGGCGGAGCATCGTAAGACACTTCATTCAAACTTGACAGAAACAAAATAAAACTCACCAATACCGTCGTCGTTAGTCTTTCCAACAATCACCAACTCTGGTTTGGTTGAAATAAGCTTTTATTTCACAGAGTTTGATGTGAAAGTAGGACGACTCTACACGTTGTCTCCCCCCCCAGTCCGTCTCTCTCTCTCTGCCCGCTGAGCAGCTGATCATCTCTCGTTCTTCGCAGACAGACCATTAAATCAGCTAAATAAAATTAGAAACATCACTCAACCCCATCGACTATTGTTTAAATATTTTAAGGAACCTCTCGCCGGCCTTCCTGCTGTATCATTCACGGCCGTGCAGCTCAGAGGATAAGATCGGCGCATGTTGCACGCATATACAGACATATTGTATATATGAAACAGTTTTGTATGTATACAGATTTCGGAGGAGACCAGCTGCGTTGAAAAAAGCCTACCCTTTCAAAACTACTCGCTAACTGCTAACGTTACTCGCGTTAAACAGCGGTCCACTTCCGTGTTTCGGTACGGTTAGCTTTCACACCTGATGCGAACCGTACCCGAGTCCACATGATCCGTACTCCAGACCACCTTTTCAAGTGGACTCGAGTACGGATCGACGAACCGTGCCGTAGTACGGTAGGGAGCGTTCACACTAATCAATCAAACTGCACTTTGGGGACAAGTGTACTCGGATCCGGGCCCGGGTCCGTAATGGGAAAGCACCCTAACCCTAACTGTAACTGCTACTTGCCTATGGGGACGTCTAATTTGTTCCTATTTGGAAGAGGAGTCCCAACAATGTGATTGTGTAAACAAGTGTATGTCCCAATTTACAACGTGGGTAATACACTCCCACACACACACACACACAAGGATGTAATTTATGGTTTGTATGTGATTACCAGGATTCAGAAGTCCGACTGCAGAGTTTTAGGACTCTGGAAACACTGCTAGAGAGCTGCAGAACGGGTGCAGTGTCTGACGTGGGTATAGCCCCCCTCACAGACCCACTGGACAAAGCACAGCTGCAATACACCAGCTTTGGACAAGGTATGACACACTCACACACACAGGCACAAACACACACACAGATACACCCTCTGTGACTTCACTGTGTGTTTTTATGTTTGCGGAGCATCGTAAAAGAGTTCTTTTTCAGCTATGAAATGTCCGTCATGGCTCATGAGGAACTCACTCATCAACCCTTACACATTTTCGATGGTGTCCTCCACAGAGTTTGTCTACATGGAAACGTGTAGCAGCAGCAGCTCGGTGTATTGAGGCCATGCCTTTATAGCTTGGCAGACCGGCGCCATTAATCAGGTGGACAAGCGAGATGCAGCATGTGGCACATCAAGGATCTGTGTACTATATTTCTGATTTTTTTTTTTTAGCAGTATTTGTGTCTCTTTTAGTATCAGTTTAAAAAATACTTTACATTGGGTGTATTACTTGACACGATTATGAAAAAGAGGCCACTGTAGTGTATGCAAACCTTGTCAATTTCACGTTTCACTAAAGTACTCAAGAGATTTTGAAAGTCATTGAAATGTGGGAACATTTGTTTTTTGTTAAAAAAAGAAAAAGAAATGTGTGAAAATACATCTCACACTATCTCTGTTGTTGCGGTTTCATTTTGTGGTCCATCATTGTGTGTGAGAAAGGCTGTTTGCCTGTCAACGGGTTCCAAACTATTAACTACTATCTGTGTGTATTATGATGTTTTGTGTCATAAAAGAAAGATATTTTTACATAATTGTGGTCGTGTATTGTAATGTTTTTGTCTACAAACACACACAGAGTTGATGGGTTTTTATGTTTTATATCTGCTAGGGGAAGTACCACTTGAGTACAGTGATCTATCTGATCTGTGTGGTTTGTCTGCACATATTTTATCTGATCTAAAGTCACTGTAGCAGAACAGAGTGTAACTATACAGGAAATGTTGCACTGCAGGAAAGACATATCATAAAATCTATAGTGGGTATATCTCACCATGCAACTTTAATTTATTTTATTCATGTTTGCAACACAAGGTCACTGGCATTATCCAACCTACTTTTTGCCGTTATTGTCCCGTGTCGGCTCCCATAGAGAGTGTGAACTTCTCTCATTGGACCATTAAATAAAGGTTGAACAAATGAATTCACTTTAAATGAGCACATGATATTATAGTATATCACTCGACTTTATTTCTTACTCAAAACGGTCTACACATTTTGTAGAAGCACTAGAGCTGAATTTCAGGACCAGCTAACAAGCAAGTTCAGGCAGAGCAAGTGTATTTCATCAAAACTCATCCTTTGTTCAAATTAATAATTAAAGTTGCTATTGATAACATTCAGCCACTAGATGTCACATTCTCCCCCCTCCCCGTTACATTACATTTACTTCACAACAAGTCGTTGTCAGGCGCTTGCCGTCAATTTCAGCCATTTATCTATTTTTTTTCCACACTAACTGATGACCCAGAGATACCACGTGATACCAACGTTGTTTTACTATTGGCTCACAAGCCTTGTTAGAAGTGGAAGCCAGACGTCAGACATCTTCCGCAGATATAAACAAAACATTCATTTTGGACCCGCCAAAATATTTTAAATGATTAATTCATAATCAGACTATTTTTTTCAGGAAAATACATACTTTTATTCCGCACCTTTCTAAAGGCTCCGTGGATGTATTATATATATATATTTTTTAAATATTTGTCTGCATAAAAATTGTATTTATAAAACTTTAAAAAAAGTTAATGACCATGATGAGCAAAATCTTCCTTTATATGATATCTTAAGCGTGTTTTGCAGTCCTGTTGGTATACTTTTACATGTCTTAAAATGTATTACAGTGTCACAAACCAACTTACTGGGCCTGATGGACTGCAAACTGCAAACATGAGCAACATAAAACCACAATGTCCACACAAATACAGGCTTACACACATTAAACATGCATTCAACACCTGGCAGTGCATGGCGTTACCTCAGGCGATTTTTTATTTATTATTATTATTTTTTTAAATATGTCCTTCCCATATTGCTTTTATAATGTCTTTCCGGCCTTTTGCTCCGTGTCCTCCACCTCTGTGATCTCCTCCACGGGCTCAGCTGACGGGGCAGGGTAGAAGAGCTGGAAACAACACAACACACACACACACACAAAAAAAAACCATTGGCACCATTTGTACACAGGTGTTTGTGGTTGGGTGAGTGGTAAAGTGTGTGATGTCAGCGTGTATGTGTACTTACATTGAATGTGTCATTTTTTTCGAGGAAACATTTGTACTTTGCCGGGGGGCGAGGAATCGGAGGAAACAGAACCTTAGTCACCCTGAAACACACACACACACACACACACAATAAGCCTTAAAGCTGCAGTGGGTAGAATTAGAGCAAATATGATTAAAAAAACATGTTTTTTATTAAACGGTCTCTATAACCTGACAGTAGCGCATGAGACAGATATTTGAAAAAAAATCATGTGCCTCTGTGTCCTCCGGTGCTCCTAATGGCATCTGCAGGATTTCACAGACCGGAGGAAAACAACCAATCAGAGCCGACCTGCAGCCTGTCGTCTCTGAGCAGCTGTCAATCACTCACAAACTCCGATCAAACGGTCAAACTAGGCAGCGCTGATCAAATATGAATCAATATTCTGTTACTGTAATGCCTATTTCTCTCCTCAGATGTTTTCAGAAACATCTTGTAGTGTACTGTTTAGTTGTAAAATGAAAAAGTTTGTGACCCGGCAGCCATGTTGAGATCAGTTGAGGAAAAACCAAGCACCGCCCACCAGCCGGAGCACACTTTCTCATTTTACAGCTAAACAGTACACTACAAGATGTTTCTGAAAACATTTGAGGAGAGAAATAGGCATTACAGTAACAGAATATTGATTCATATTTGATCAGCGCTGCCTAGTTTGATTGGAGTTTGCGAATGATTGACAGCTGCCTCCGTTGAATGAGCAGCAAATAGGAACGCTCTCTCTCTGAAATGACCTGTGATTGGCTAAAGTTTACTGTCACGGGCTAGAGTTTTTTAAGGCCTGAAAACAGAGCCATGAGGAGGTGCAGAAGTCTAGTTATCTCTCAGAACACTTGAATTACAATATGCTGAAAGGTTATTATGGAATTTTTGCCCAATGATGCCAAAAAATATTCTGCCTACTGCAGGTTTAAGCACAAATGTAGACATTTTAAACTCATTCTGCTGCCATTTGCATCGGACAAAATCATAATTTTTATATGCATTTTGTTTTAAAACAAATAGTTGACCGAATCAAGTGAACCGTCACAGAAAGAAGCACATCCTTCCTTTGTGTTCTTTTGCATTTTCTGTCATGTTGTGTTTTTCCCCTGCTTGGCTATTTAAGACCTCGTACAGTACAGGGGGGTTTCTGTCTGAACCTCTAGGAAGTGTAGGGTGGATGTTTTGCGGTGGTTTTTCAGAAAAACAAAAGTCACCACCACTACCCGTACACTCCTCTTACTTCTCCTTTCTCCGTTTTCTCACTTAACATCGCCCATTCTGCTGACGCCGGGGTCACGTTTTGTCTTCTGTCTGACACCGTTTCACATTTAAAAAATAGAGTTTATGGTATCAGATTAGAAAAACAGCTCACCGAGGTGGATAACAAATATAGCAGGTGTGAAGACAAGTCTGTGTCAGAAGTCAAGTCAAGTCATTCAGTTAGAGACGGAAACAGTACCTCTGATGGCGCGCCAGCAGCAGCACAGCCAGGAGGATCATGGGTATTCCCAGTGAAATTGAGATGATCACCAGAATGTTGAGTTTGTAAATTGGATGTTCCACCGCTGCAAACACACAACCACATAAAGATGCTTAAAATATAACACAGTGTAGTTAGAGACTTCCAGATATCAACACCGATGGATGGAGATGATAAAAGGTCACCAGCCTTTGGTTGAACCGCTAATCGAAACGACTTTAACAAACAGCACTCACTGACGGCGTGACTCCAGGCACTCCACTCAGGAATCCCACAGGAATCCGTCTTCCTCGCCCTCATCCTCACGCTGTAGGAGCGGGTGGGATCTGCATTGGCCTCTGTGTAAGACAGCTGGTCGGGGAAAGTTTTGGGTCCTTCCTGTTTTTAAAAGATAAAACATTCAGTAGGTTTACCTAGATTGTTCTTGTTTATGGGTACCAGAAAACAATGCGCTAAATGATACTATATATACAGTGGTGGAGTATAACTAAGTACATTTACTCAAGGACTGTACTTAAGTACAATTATGAGGTGCTTTACTTGAGTATTTACATTTTACTTTTTTACTCTACTCCATTTGGAAAGCAAATATTGTACTTTTTACTCCACTACCTTTATTTGACAGCTTTAGTTACTAGTGACTTTGCATATTCAGATTATTAGTAATAATAAAATGAATAAATCAACTAATACATTATGATGAATTAGCAGTATGTAAAGTACTTTAAATTAGCTCCACCTTTACCAGCTACAACATTAAAGTGATGATGCCAAAAACATTCTGCCTACTGCAGGTTTAAGTAACACTTTGAATGCAGGACTTTTTCTTCTACTAAGTATTTTTACACTCTAGTATTGCTGTTTTACTGAAGTAAAAAGTCTTAATACTTCTTCCATTACTGCATATATATTATTTATGGAATAATCAACAACCATATCCATACTGTACCTGGTCACCCATGTCCAGCTGGTATTCAAAGCATTCAGGGGGAATGTCTTCTTGACGGGGGGGAAGACCCCACGTCACCAACAGGCCTCCGTCTTTGACTGATGCAGAGATGTTTTGGGGTGGAGACAGGACCTCTGTGGCACACACAACCAAACATTAGTGAAATAATCGTAACAATTCAGTCGGAAGGTCTGTTGTGGACTCTCTACAGTATACAGTCTAAACCTAACCTGAACATTCAGCTCACCAAGTTAATTAAAGTACTGTGACGACCCGTCCTACTCTGCCTGCCTGTTTGTCTGCTCTGCTGCTTGTTCTGCAGATACTGGGAGTTGGGACAGGAATATAATTTTTCTTGTTGACTTGATCAGCTTCTCAGCCACCAAAAATGTCTCAGAACTAAAAATGTTTCCTGTCACTTACAAAAAATATCAAATGCTATTCCCAGTGGAATCCTTCAGCTGATCAAATGCCATTCAAAGTGACTAGTGTTACAGGAATCTGAACCTGTCTTATTTGTTAACTGAATAAATATTAAAAATCACAAATGTACTGATAAACATATAAGGAATTATTTTTCTCCCATTCCTCTAATATTGAGTGAGAAACAACATGGCTTCTCTCATATCAATTTGTTATCCCCAACAAATTGGAAAAAATTGTACATACTATTTATCACATTAACAAATTCGTCCCAAGATTTGTGGTTCTCAATGATAATTGTGAATTCTAGCTCATGAGTTTCATTTTGAAGGCACCCTTTTGTCTTGGAGTGTTACCTAGAATGTCCATGTCGTATGCGGAGGTGTAGACCGTCCACTCGTCGTGCAGGCTTATGTTAAAGCGGAGGATCACATATAACGTCTCGTGCTCGTGCTCGTGCAGAGTCAAAGACAATGATCCGACTCTCTCCTCAGACGAGAGGTCCAGAGGGTGAACTGCTCTTTTGTCATCACAGATACTGGGAGAGTAGACAGAGAAAGAGATACACACTTGAAACAGTTCATACATTTTGATTGTAAATATGCATTCATATTCATACCAAAGCTGTCAATAGATTTAAATAGTTGATCGCGATTAATCGCATGCTTGTCCGTAGTTAATTGTGATTAATCGCACATTTTTTATCTGTTCAAAATGTACCTTACAAGGAGATTTGTCAAGTATTTAATACTCTTATCAACATGGGAGTGGGCAAATATGCTTGCTTTACACAAATGTATGTAAATAGTTTCATATGATACCAGATATCTTCACTCTAGCTTTAGCTCTACAAGCTAAAAATCACAAGTTGCGATAATGCGTCAAAGAAATTAGTGACGTTAAAACGAATTTGCGTTAATAATATCGCGTTAACTTTGACAGCCTTAATTCATACTCTTCATAGCTATGCTATATGGTTAATGTGTCATTTACAAAAAATATGAATACCTGATATTGACGAAGAGGTGAGTATCCTTCTGTAAAGTGTGGAATGACCAGGAGCAGTTGAGTAGATTTGTTGGGTAAAGGAGGCAGCGGAAGACGTCCTCATTCACCTTCTCCTCCTCTACATGATTTTCCTGCTCCGGAGGATTCAGCGGATGGGTCTGAAACAGTTCGACAAACATAAAGAACAGAGTACAGAAATCCCATCTGTAGTTTAAAGCAGCAGGCTTTTATTGTGCCTGTGTGGGCATTTGGTAGTTAAAAGATCATTTTGATTCTCACGTTGCCGGGATCCTTTTCAGCCGTACAGACATCATGGTTGTTGGCCTCTGTCTCTGCTGGAAGAGGACTTATATCTAGAGTAATAGCACGAGGGAAAACACAATAAAAAGCTATGGATTGTCAGGTCAGGGCCGGCTTAAGGCATCGGCCATATAGACGGTTGCCTAGGGCTCCAAATTCAAAGAGGGCTCTTGTTGCCCAAAAAAATGAAAATAATAATATTTTTTTTTTTTTAAATGCCGGTGGACGCCCTTCCTCATTTTCTGCATTGAGGTAACAAATACAGAAAGAAAGACAGAAAGAAATACACTTTTCACCCCTGTAACTCTCTTTCTCACACTTTTTCATCTGCCCGGCTGCACTTCAATCAATCGATCAACATTTATTTGTATAGCCCTTTACAATAACCAAATGGAACCCACAGTGCTTCACATTAACATCAAGAAATAACAGGAATAAAAACATAACGTTTTACCTCAGCTTATACCTCGACCTCGGGACTTCTAAAAAAGGTTGTTGACCCTGTTTGGGTCCATGTTTACTTCCTGTCAGCTGGTGTCATTGACATACACTGCAACAGGAAATAAACTGGGACACATTTAGAATGTTTACGTTTAAAACCGTGTAATAGTCTAAATATTGGATATTTGTGACATCAGAAATGGACAGAAATCCTAACGGCTTGTTTCAAACGCACAATTTCTGAATACGGGCTGTGTGTGTTTCTCCGTATATTGAGCGTTTTGATAGTTTAACAGTATTTATATAGCACTTAAACCTGCTTTATGATATAAAAGACATGAAAATCTGACTTTTTACAATATGGGACCTTTAAAATTGATTCTAAACTGAACTGGAAACCAATAGAGCGAGTTAAGTACGGTGGGTAACGTGTTCTCGTCTGGAAGTGTTAGTTAAAAAGCGAGCAGCAGCATTTTGCACAAGTTGGAGGCACGCGAGGGAAGACTGTTGACTGTTGTGCTTATTTGTAAACAAAAGTGTAAATTGTAGTGAAGCTGACTAAACACTGTTCCAAATCCAAATTTTGCCACGGGCACCAGAAGGGCTAGAGCCGACCCTGTGTCAAGTTCTAACTTTTTAGGACTCACACTCAGCGACAGACAGAAAAGTGTGAGCATCAATGCAAGTCCATCCATGCAGCACATTCTCTCGTGCAGTAAAATCTTTCTTGATTCATCAACATTTTTCGGGTATTAATCAGCGGTGGGGGAGGAAGGCGGTTTTCTTGAATACTGTATTCAAGGAAAGCGGAAGCTGCACCACACCACCCTAATGAAAGCTAGATAGCCAAAAATGTTTGACCAATCAAACATGGTGTGCTAAAGAAGAGTTGTGGGCCATGTTTTAACTTTAATATTCATGGATCGTCATTCACTGAGTTATATCGACAGTGTGTGTGGGTGTGTGTGTGTGGGTGTGTGTGTGTGGTGTCAAAGGTTACCCACCACTTTGTGAGGCACACCAAACCAGCAAACTGGACCAAAGTATTGGATGGATAGGAAACAGCTTCATAGCCAACCTAAGGGTTTTACACACACACACACACACACGCACACACAAAGACAGAGAAACAGACATACGACTGAGCATACAGGGTCTGGCCACATAGAGCTACATAGAGAAACTGTCGTATCAGTCCACACTAACTTAAGTAATTTCCTGGCCGTTCATACTTCCCCTTTTTAAATGCTTAAATGTAGTGACTGACATCTAGTAAGACATCTCAATGGGCTCGTAATCAAATACAAAGAAACAGCTTTCCGTAATTCTCCTCTCGGTTACATTTAAATGAGTTTTAACAACATACACATTTTCCACTGTAAGCTTTTATGTTTTCTACAAAAGAATAAGTTATCAGCGCTTAGTTTTGTTTACACGCTCAGCTATACTACTCCCTTATCAAAAATTATACAATCTAACACAAAATCCTCCTAAATATTACAGTATCATTACTATAAATATCAAAACTAAGAAGCCGTTACCTCCTGCCGTCCCTCCACTGTGTCGCTGGCTGTCAGTTCTCTCAATGACTGAAGACAATAACACATTTCTGGGGAAAGAAGAAGCATGACGTCACATAGCCTACTGTAAAACGCTTCAGGAAACAGTGGGGCTTTTTTTTCCTGTTTCTTAATTTTCTCATACATACACCGCAAGATCAAAAGATTTCAAACACCCTGCAACCTACTTAGCTTTTCTGGTTACATCTAAAGCAATGTGTTGATGGTGAATACACTAAAAACTAAGTGTAGTGTAAAAGTACAAAGACACAGTCAATAACTTTAACTTTAAATTAAAATAAAAATGTTAACGTTTTAAAAAAAAAAAGTAACCAAAACATTAAGTTTTTTAATAAAATTGGAAACTTTTAGATATATTTACGAAATGAGTATATTTTTTAATATATATATATATTAAATTGTCAACTTGTAAATAAAGTTGATAACTTTTTGAAACTTTACCAAATCAGTAACATTTAATAAAATTGGTAATTCTTTTTAAAAGTTAGAGAATCTGTAACTTTGTTTTCTATAAATTTGGTAACTTTTTAAAAACATTACCAAAACCATAAATAAATAAAGAATTTTATTCCTAGAATTGTATAGAAAGCTTTGGAAAAACATTTAGACATCCATTTTAGGAAATAAAATGTACAGAAAATTATATTTAACAGGTAGCTGAGTTAAAGAATATTTAAATCCACACAGTTAAACAACTTTGGGAGATTTTCTATTTGGTATGTGGTCCAAATTTTCTGGTGTGTTTGTGTGATGACAAGACTTGTTGTTAATGACCTTAGTATTTCTAAAAATCTTTTAAATGCATCTGTTGAACTGGACACCTGTAGTGTAATTTAAAAAGTCTTCATATTGGATATTTCACTGTCGGACGTGTTAATCATCAGAGGTATAACAACACATGACTACCACCAGCTCTAGGTTTCTACTCTTTAGTAACTGAAAACATAAAAAATTCAACAAAAGGGAAAACAATTCTACTGATACATTTCTTTACCTAAAGGTGACCATTTCCATTAATTTGATGATTGCATTTTTTTTTTATATATATTCATTTATAGTCAGTGTGGCTGCTAGGTATCGCTGTAAGACTATAGTGCAAATATCTATAGTTGTATAGTTGCTATTTGTTTACATCTGTGCCTTTAAAGGTCCCATATTATAAAAAAGTGAGATTTTCATGTTTTTTTTTTATTATAAAGCAGGCTTAAGTCCTTTATAAATACTGTGAAAGTATCGAAACACTCAATCCACACGGAAATACACACAGCCCGTATTCAGAAACTCTGCGTTTGAAACAAGCTGTCAGGATTTCTGCCCATTCATGATGTCACGGATATACAATATTTAGACCCTTTACACAATTTTAAACGTAAACATTCTAAATGTGTCCCAGTTTATTTCCTGGATTCAGTGTATGTGAATGTCATCAGCTGACAGGAAGTAAACATGGACCCAAGCTGTTGCCTAGCAACGCAATTCTGTTGCAATTTTGTTCCAATTTTGTTGCAATTTCGTCTAAATGCGCTAAAACGGAGCGTTTCAGACAGAGAGGGTAAATACAGGTATATTCAGGCCGACAGTATGAGGAAAATAATGTTGTTTTTTTTACTTTAAGAATCTAACCACTGGCGCACTTTACACTATACATCCTATATACCACTTTATAGACTGCACATATGTACATATTACATTTATTCATTGTACATACTACATTTATTTATTGACGGACTGTACACACTATGTTCACCCATTCACTCTGTATCTTTTATATCTCTATTATTGTTTTTTTATAATTGTGTATACCTTTACCTCTCCTGAGTTTCACTCTGTTTGCTGATGTTGCTGATTTTGCTGCTTTGACACCTGAATTTCCCTCAAGGGATTAATACAGGTTCATCTTGTCTTGTATTGTCTTGTAAACATGTTCTAGTAGAAACACAAAATACAAGTATGAACCTGAAAACGAGCATAATATGGGACCTTTAACAGAGCAAAACACTAGTTCCCTGACCGGGAATCGAACCCGGGCCGCGGCGGTGAGAGCGCCGAATCCTAACCACTAGACCACCAGGGAGACATACACCGCTGTGAAACAAGATCTCATTTTATGTGTGTTGCTGGGAAGTCTCTAGTGTTGCTGCGATAGTCTTTCTCTTTCTCTTCCTGGAACTGAAGCTGCATGCCCAAACCAACCGTTTAACTCAGCTACCCTGAAGCCCTTTTTCTCTTCCACTAGGTGGTGGACAAGCACCACACTCACACACTTCTATTGTCTGTCACTACATCCTGTATACTCTCTAGCCTTTTATCAACGAATCGCTTCCACATGGCACAGAAAAACCTGAGCAAATGAATACAGAATTGAATAGCTTGTAATTAACGTTACTGCACATTCTGCAGAGACGTCACCTTTGATCTTGAAAACGAAAGCAACCCTGCCTAGGTATTGTTATTACAGGCACAAGGAGAGTCCCCCGGTACAAGTCCACAGAAAGTGGAGGGAAAGACGTCCTGACAGTAAGTGACTAAAGCCATTATGTTATTATCAGTGTATTGTTGTAGCTAGCTGTAGTTTCCAAGTACAGTATTGTTCTTTGTATCTTTATTCAACTTCTTCAACTTCCAACTATTTCTTCCGTACCGTTTTTTGCAGTTTAACTTCTGGATACTTTCAGCTACAGAAACCGTTCAACAATCAAAATATTCAGCTCTTTAAGGACATTAGTGTTATATCTTTTCGTGTTTCAACTATTTATACTTTTTAAAATATTAAGCTTTTTCCAATTTTTTTTTATATATATGTATATACATACAAAGCATTTCTTCTTTCCGCCTATTCAGGATAATTACCACTTTTGACAGTATTTCAGTTTAGCTTCCAGTTTTTCTAGCAATGTATTTCAGCTCTTAGCTTCTATAGGTAATGCAGTTCAGATTCCAACCCTGCCAGTTGTACATTTCAACTTCTAGGTTTTTTAGCAGTGCAGTGCAATGCATTTGAGCTTTAACATGTTTAGGCAAGTCATTTCACATTTCTGAAATTTCAGCAACGTTTTGCAATTAATTTCAGCTGTCAGCATTCCCATGCATTTTCAGAAGGAAATGCATTTTCAGAACCTTCAGTTAACCTTACTCACTTTGTAACGTTATACCACAATCGTAGAAAAGAGTTTAAGTTCGCTATGTTAAATTCTGACTGTGTAACGTCAGTCTGTAACGTTACCTGATGTCAAAATATAACGTTAGATACAAGATGGCACACATTCTTAGCTAGTTGACTACATTTTAAATGTTAACTCATTTTTGAGGGCCCCCTTTTTCAAAGTAACACTTGCTGTGTTTGGTAAATAAGAATTATGTTGCTTTAATCTCATGAATGAAGTACTCAATGATGAATTCCCTTACAAAAAAGAAGTATACTTCAAGTTTATTTTATGAAGTAAACTTAAGTACAGTTCAAGTATAATCCCAAGTATACTTTATGTGATAAGTATACTAATATCAATGTACTTGTTACTAGTACTTGAATACTTCTTGGGACTATATTGGCCCACTGTTTAGTTTTTAAAAGTATACTTTTAATGTAAGATGTAGTTAACTTTGTACCAAGTTGTATTTTGTACTGCAACTATAATATGAACTCTACTACAAGTGAACTTATAGGTATACTGTTAGTTTACTAGTTATATACTTGTAGCCTCCTTTCTAGTTTATGAAAGTACACTTTAAAGTATACTCTTAGTGAACTACTGGTTTAATAGTTTTTATTGCAAGTATACTTGTAAGTTTTCTTTAAATGAACTTATGGTACTTAGCCAAATACTTTTCTTTAAACCTTTCAGTATAAGGCAAATACACTTAGACTTTTCTGTATACTTGTTGGTATAAGCCAAGTATAATTTTATCTCCTTATTATATCTCTGATAAGTACATAAAAAGTAAACAGAAAGCATGATCTCGTATTTTAAGTTTAAAAGAAGTATACTAATGGCACACTTGAATAAACTTCTTTTTCGTAAGGGCTGTTCTACGTACCGGACAATGGCTCTTTAGTGGTAAAAGTGCAATTGCAATATGTTACAAAAAAAAACAATATTGACTACTTGTTCTTATTGTTCTCAATGTCAGATTCAGCATGGCAGCCAAAGACAAGATAAGACGTAATAAAACAGCCATGCAGACGATTTTGAGTGGAGACCGCAGGTTGATCCTCAATAAAGTTCATGAGAATAACCTGATAACTGAACGGGAGTACAACAACCTCAGAAGCATCAACAAGGAAGACGAAGAGGGCCACATCATTGAGCTTGTGGATAAGATCATGAACAAAGGAGAAGACCGCTGCCAAGCTTTCCTGAACCTCCTGCAAACTGATGATGAGATTCAAGAGACGTTCCCAAACCTGAAGAAAATACAATTGAATGACGCCTGCCTTTTACCTACGCCTGTCCAAGTTTCTTCGGTTCATGAAAGTGGTACGTTATTATGTGCAGTTTGGTTATAGAAATGACTCTTATGCCAGCCTATTGTGTGTTTCACATGAAGTTGAGGTCTTTATGTTTGGAGTTGTAATTCTGTTTCCCTCTGATTTCCTCAGATGTTCTGCCACCAGGGAGCAAGAGGCGAAAGGAGGTGAGGTTTTCACCTAATATTGAAATAACACACTTTATGTGACAATGCTTGAGTCATTGTTATTAGTTAGGCTTTAGACACAAGACATGCTTATTATCCTGTATTAACATATAGAATATTAGCTTTATTATATAGACAGACCCCATGAGACCTTATTTTGGAGAAAATATGAACGGTAGTCAACGCCGAGAGACAAATAATTTTTTGATCCCATTTGAATTACGCAGTTAATCACACATATGATGTTTGTCAAATTAAAACATAATTTTGCAAGTCAAGAAAGTCACAGTTCGTCGTAGGCTTTAGGCGGGAATAAGTTGGCATATTAGCACTTTCGGTTCCTCTGTCTGGAAGTCGATTTTAATAGGTTTTTAGTTAGATGCCTGAAATAAGGTCTTTGGTTAACACAACCTTAAAAGATTTTAATGTTTTGTTCTTCGACTTAAAATACTTAAATAAATATCCCACTCGTGAATTTTGAAGCCTTTATGTGTTGGTTTATTAGCTGTTGCTAACAAGTAAATTAACTACTAAACGTCATCACGGTGACTCGTCCGCCTTTACAGCCTCGTTGTGTATTCTCACACTCATGCAACCTTGGTGTGGCTCATTTATAGCTTAATGTTAGCGTTTTACTTCTGCCGATTGCATTCACACTTCAAAAATCATAAAGTGGTGTTCATTTGTGGAGATAATCTTGCTGAACAAAACTTGTAAGTATCATAAACGTTTGTTTGCCACAGAGCTTATGTATAATAATCCAAAACCCAATGGAAAAATCCCATTTGCTTTTTGTCGGAACCCAGAGCGATGCTAACTTCCTGGTTGGCCTACAAAAATATGTCATCCTGGAGCACTCTATTGTAATACCTCATAAATTGAAACTAGTAAACTTAAGTTGCGTGTTCAAGCATAAAATATTGAAGTTTCTTCATTATATGTTTGTGTCAAACTGTTTCTATTGTTTTCAGGACGTGCAATATGAGTTGAACAGCCAGCCAACCGGCCTCTGCGTGATCATAAACAACATGAATTTCATGGATGGGACAGAAAGAAGAGGAACCGACAAAGATGCTCGTATGTTACAGAGTAGACAGATTCACAGATTTAAACTATTGTCCTGTTTGGTGGTGGTTGAAGCTTAACTATTTTTTTTTAAATTCAATATCCTGCAGAAAGTTTGACAGAGGTGTTCAGCTGGCTGGGGTTCAGAGTGCTGATGTGTGTAGACCAAACCATGGACCAGATGGATCGCACACTGAAATGCTTCGCTTCTCAGAGCGACCTCTCTCAGCTGCAGGAGTTCAATGTTAAGGAGTGGTCTGGCAGCGGATTCGCTGCTCTTCAAGAGGCTCCTAAGCATGGCGATGCCTTCATCTGCTGTATCCTGAGTCACGGAGAGAAGGGCGCGGTCCTCGGGATCGATGGGCAGCCCCTCTCCATCACACAGATAACTAGAACTTTCAAGGCGACTGATCAGTCGACCCTCACCAACAAGCCCAAAGTGTTCCTGATCCAGGCCTGCCAGGGAGGGAAGATACAGCGTGGAGTGTTATTTAAAGATCTGCAGGCTGATGACTCTCACTCACCATCCACCTCTGAATTTGCCGATGTTCTGGTTGCTGTTGCCACTGTTGAAGATCATAAGGCAATGAGAAACATAATACATGGGAGCTGGTTCGTCCAATCTGTGTGTCGGCAGCTAATGGAGGGCTGTCAAAGGTAACTCAAAAAAATTAAATATATATTTAGTCCTGCGGCTTGAAATTTCCACAATATTTTGTATCTTGTAGATCTGATGATATGATCGTTACCATGTAATGTATGATGTACACTTGACTTAATCATAAAGTGCCATGTTAGGGATAGTAATTTTGTACGTTGTATATTGTTTTAGGGGTGAAGACATTACCACCATCCTCCACAGCGTGAACAATGAAGTAAGCAAGAAAGAGGGCAACAGTCACCCCGGTGAAGTAAAGCAGATGCCTGAAATTAGGTCCACCCTGAGGAAGAGTCTTGTGTTGTCTCCACATCAGCATTGAAGCTTAAACACCAGAAATCATACAAACACAGTATGCTTTATGTCTTAATTAAGGGTGTATAATTTACTCAGGGGAAGGGGTTTCTTAAGGTGTGCTCGATCTTTTTTTATCTTTCTATTTTTAAATCATCACATTGAATCATTGTGTTTTATATTGTCCCAGATTTGTGTTGCAGAATAAACCTGCTTTTTGCTCAAAGTATGATGACCACTGGTGGGTCCATGTTTTAATGAGGAATGATACTATTTCACTAGAACTTTTTACAAACAGAAGCCTGGTGACATTCGCATATCTAACAAATAAGTTACTAATGCAAACATGAATTTGTATTGCCTCCTAGCCTTATCTACGCATATTTAGTATATGAAAGTGTTCCTAACGCAATATATTTTTAAAACATTTTCTTTTATGGCTTAGAAAAAAAATCCAAACAAAACCAGTACAGCAAATGTAAAATAGATGCCAGTAACTGCATGGTAAAGTGAAAAACAATTTGTCATTGTATTTGTTCGCTTCCTTTTTAATGAATTGCTGTGTATTGCTTTTATTTTTTTAATTTTTTTTATACTTTATTTTTTCCCTTTTTTCGAGGTTATTTTCGTATATACAATTTACAGTTCGTAATTACAAAAGTTTATGAACCAATTTTTGGTCAAAGTAGTTGAGCTTATAGACAAACTCATTAAGTACACTAGAGAAAACAACTTCAACATTCAAAATTGAAATAAAATTAAGAAAATAATAATAATAATAATAATAATAATAATGACAAAAAGAAAGAATAGAATTAAAAAACAAAACAAAAAAACAATAAGCCTTTATTTTTTAAGTTTTATTTTTTTATTCTTAACAATAGCTAAACACATGGAGGATTTAAAAAGGCATTCAACCAACACACATTATGGAGCAATGAACAGGATTTGTTTGTGTGCACCTGCTTTGGTGGGAATTTGGTTGCGCACATAGGTCCGTCTTTACGGTACTGCAGCGTCGTTGCCCTGACAACTCACATTTGTTCGTCTTCTCTTCCGGGAGGAACATCAAAAGGCTGCTTGCCATAAAAACTAAACCAAACAAGCTATCTGTTGCAACAAAAGTGTGTATTATAAAGCTGTTTTTTATTATTATTACCGGGAGTATCTGCCATTAAATAAAGACAGCGTTAATGATGGAAGCCCCGCTGGAAGACGAGACACCTGCCGGAGCCGCAGCGGGGATTGAGGGACTCGAACTCGGAGAGGAGCTGAACGCCTCTGACGAAGCGAACACGTTCATGTCCAGCATTGGTGAGATGTCCGTTTACTCTGCAGGCTACTGACACAAACTGCGTAGGCTGCTGGAGTTAACACCACCTGGTTTTGGCACATCTCGTGTTGCACCCAGGCACAGAACTGACAATGAACCAAATATAGAAAATAAAGCTCTAAACCAGGAGGACAGCAACCTGCAGCTCTTTAGCTCCTCTCCAGAGGCTCCCTGTGGATTATTAAACATGGAAATGATTAACAGTTTTTTGTTTACATTTTCATTTGTGTTTATCATTGTTGTAGGTCTGTGGTACAACAGAGTATTAGGGCCACATTGAGGAAAAAAAATAGATCTGAGATTTCAAGAAAAAAGTCGTAATATTACGAAAATAAAGTCAGAAGTTTATTATGAGATAAAGTCATATTATTATAAAGTAGTAATTTTACGCGTTATTTTCTTTTTTTCTCATAAAGTTATGACTTTATTTTCTTAATATTACCACTTTTTTCTCATAAAGTTATGACTTTATTCTCCAATATTCCGACTTTTTTTCACGTAAAGTTATGACTTTACTCTAGAAATCTCAGATTTTCTTTCCCTTAAAGTGGCCCTCATACTCCGTAATACATTTGCTCTTTGGCCCTCACTGCATTAGACTTATATACTATATACTTAGACTATAAACTGTGTTACCTTCATCACACCAAATCAACCAAATATAGAAAATAAAGCTCTAAACCAGGAGGTCAGCAACCTGCAGCTCTTTAGCTCCTCTCCAGAGGTTCCCTGTGGATTATTAAACATGGAAATGATTAATAGTTTTTTGTTTATATTTTCATTTGTGTTTATCATTGTTGTAGGTCTGTGGTACAACAGAGTATTAGGGCCACATTGAGGAAAAAAAATAGATCTGAGATTTCGAGAATAAAGTCGTAATATTACAAGAATAAAGTCGTAATATTATGAAAATAAAATCGTAGGTTTACGAGAAAAAAGTCATAATATTACAAGAATAAAGTCAGAAGTTTATTATGAGATAAAGTCATATTATTATAAAGTAGTAATTTTACGCGTTATTTTCTTCTTTTCTCATAAAGTTATGACTTTTTCTCATAAAGTTATGACTTTATTCTCGTAATATTACAACTTTTTTCACGTAAAGTTATGACTTTATTCTAGAAATCTCAGATTTTCTTTCCCTTAAAGTGGCCCTCATACTCCATAATACATTTGCTCTTTGGCCCTCACTGCATTAGACTTATATACTATATACTTAGACTATAAACTGTGTTACCTTCATCACAATGCTCAAATGTTTTGCGGCTCCAGACAGATTTTCTTTTTTTAAATTTTGACTAAAATGTCTCTTTTGGTAGTAAAGGTTGCTGACCCCTGCTTTAGACTTATTTAAAACTGTCCATACGTTCAAACGTAAAAATCCCCCACTTCTCCCAGAGCCTGCAGAGCTGCTGAAGTGTGTGTTTCCAGACTCTCTGGTGACTGTGTCAGAGGGCGGCCGGGACCTGGGGAAGTTCAGTGTGACGGTGGAGTTTGCCCGAAGAGTCCAGCAGCCGTGTATGCTACTGCATGCTAAGAGCCAGGGAGCCATCGATGACTCCCCCTGTGGAACTACAGTGATGGGTGAGGGGGAGGCAGGGGCTGCAAAGACAGATTGACCTCCATAGTTTTGTCTATTTACTTGAATGTCTTTTGTCCTTTCTTCACTGTCCATTTAAGCCTACCTAACCACGGACCTGGAGGTGCTGGAGGAAGATTACCATGAGTATGTCAAGGTGGGTCTTTGCAAACTCTCCGCACTGTCTCATTTTAAAGGGGACCTATTATTCTTTTGTGCTTTTTCCCCTTTCCTTTAGTGTGTTATGCAGTTTTTTGTGCATGTAAAAGGTCTGCGAAGTTATAAAGCCCAAAGTCCACGCCAAAGGGAGTTACTCTTCCCCACAGAGACACTGCTCCTGAACTGCCTGAAACAAACTTGCTTAACGTCCCGCCTTTTATTCCGTAACGTGGTGATGTCACCAAGTAACTAGGGTGTCCCACTTTATGAGGGACTACACAGCATTTTTATCCCTTGTCCCACGTCCCACATATTGAGACGATGTCCCACATTTTCATTGGCTCTAGTTTTCAAAAGTCAAACCACTGCAGGACAGACGCTTTTTAAAAATCTGGCAGGAGCTCAAACAGAGCGTTTCAGACAGAGGTCAGATGTCCTAGTAGAAACCCAAAATACTAGTATGCACCTGAAAATAAGCATAATAGGTCCTCTATAACACACATGGAATTCATTCTTATTCTTCATTCTCATGCCACATCTGTCTGGTTTTTTTTATTTTGTATTTCCTGCCTTTAAACACATTGAATCCCCTTTTCAGCTTGAGGGCCACAGTTTGGACAAGAGGCGTCACATGGTGCAGCATGACGGGCAGATGGTGATCAATAAAGTTACCACTGTAGGAGAGGTGAGAAAGAATAACCCTGTTGCAAAACAACATTAGGGTTCTATCATCCTATAGGCCCTCTAAGCATTTTTATGGGGAAAAGATGCTAATATGATGACCTTTGCCACGGCTAAAAGTACTTTTTACTACCATTTAGTGAAATCTGGATCTAAATGTCTTTCTGATAACACTTCAAAATGGTTTTATTCAAACATTTAGGTGATGTCAACAGACTTCTTGTTGTGAAATTACTGTAAGATGTAATTCTTTTTTATGTGTGTGTGTGTACAGGAGACAACGAAGGAGAGCGTTTCTTATCCCATGTGTGTCCTACGAGGGCTGGTTACCGAGGGGTCCAGCTTGCTGCTGATGCGCCTGATCGCTCTTAGGAAGATGGTGCCAGAACACATGACCTTCATCTCCTTCGACCAGGGATTACACATCATCCACACCACTTTTGTAAGTAATCATGCCAGTGAGACCTCTTGGTCATTCTGTGTGTTGTTTGAATAGTGAGCTCTGATTATTTGTTTCTCTGAGGTCAGAGCGAGCTGGGTCTGAAGCAGCTGAAGGTTGGGGTTGAGGACGTGGAGGTATTTGGGGTGGAGAGGATTGTTCACTCTGTGGAGGACAGCCCCACTACCTGGCAGTGCTACTTCCTGGCTGATGGGTAAGCTCAATGACTACACCAAAGAACGGATATTGCTAAAAAGTGAAAGTCAATTGTTTGTTCCATTGCAACGCCCAGCAGCAGAGCTACGCCATTTTGGACTGAAAGTGACTACCGGACGCCAGTAAAACATCCGCCTACAAAGTGCAAAAGTAAAACAAAATTATTTCTATTCTATTGTCATTATTTTAATGTTTCTACTGAAATGGCCTGTGTTGAAAAATAAAATATTATAAATATGCATACTATTATAACAATTTACTTACTTACTTACTTTTTTCCCGGCCGCTTCCCAGAGGAGCGATGGACATGAATGGAAGTTAGAAAAATTCAGCACACAGATTTTGAGATCAATCTCAAACGTTTTCATGTGAAGGACCTCCAACATCATTGAACAATAGATCACAGGCCATGGATGTATAAGAGGTTGTGCCCTGTGCTTTTGCCCTGCGTGTTAGTAAATAGCCTACAACCACATTAAATTCTGTTTATGTCATGCTACTAGCGCTACTAGCTACTGGCCGATAGCCGGTTGTTTGGGAACAGAGACGTTAATACATACATATCGGTACAGACTTACAGCATACAGCCCATGGGTGTGTTATAACATAATAAAAGTGATGAGTTACAGACAATATATCCATTATTACAGCTGCATACAGCTAGCAGGAAGCTGGCAGAACCAGATATGTCATATAAGCGTGCAGTCCCGCGGGTCTGATGCACGTTCATTATGCAGAGGAAAATAACTCTGGATTCAGCTTTTAGTTAATTTACCACTTTTAGGACATAATGATTTAAATTAGGGCTATATAAGTGTTTGTACTGGGAAGTTGATTTACCTAAAAAAAAAATTATCTTCTAATTTACAGACGTCTCTTTTCATGGCCACAGACTCATTGCCATTTTCAGTCCAAAATGGCAGCAGCGCTACCGCGACGCCGTCTAACGGCTGTTGTCAAAAAAGCATATCTATCGTATACTCTTTGACTTTACGTCTTCTCACTGCCCAACACTGTGGATCAAATTGCAATTCTTTTAGTGTTTGCAGCTCCTTAAAGGACTATACCTGTGTTTAGGGTGGCATGATAACAATCAAATTAACGTTTTGGTGAGTTTTAGTGTTGTAATGTGGTTCGCATGTAGCCTGTGAAAACCAAGACATGATTGCAATGATATTTGTGATCTGGCTACCAGAGATCCATATACAGTATGTGGCTAAGTTCAAATAAAAATGTATGTTGATTTTATCCAGATGTGAGACCCATGAACTGATACATGTAAATGAGAGTGTATGAGAGACAGAGAGAGAAAGAGAGAGAGAGCAAGAAAAACACATTACAGTAAAGTTAATTTTATTTTCTGTGTTGTTTTTCATGTGTGTGTGTGGATGGCGTACTGTTCGACCGCCAGTGAAACACACCTGCATCCTAAACGAGTGCATGCATTTATGACTTTCACGCTCTATAAATCACTTTGTGGAAAAAACATTTTTTAATATGACTTGATAAAGTATTTTTTTTGAGCAGTTTATATTCTCTGATCAGGCACATGGCCAGCAGAGTGCAGTTGGGATCACCGGTCACCATGAGGCTGCTGCAGCTGCCATCACAGCTAGAAAAAGGTATCCATTCTCTCACACACACATATAAAAGCAGTTTTTCTAATGAAACAGAGTTATGATGTTTGTTTGGTTGTGTGTGTTTTGAGGTTTTGAGAAGGTCCCTCTGGTTTGGGAAGAAGACATGCAGATGCGCTCCAAGTTCTTGGACAGAAAGGTAACCAATAATGTTCTCATATGATAAAGACATTTATTCAGAATGACTGTACCTGAATAATACTGTTTTCCTTCCATACATCTTATCCTACAGGCTATATTTCCCATTACCATCATCTTACCCTATAAACCCTTTGAACAGAACAGAGAATGAATGTGCTTTTGTGTCTCGTTGGGGGCAGGAGGAGCTGAAGGCGGACCATGCCTCCTACCTGAGACAGCATCCAGAGATCCGTGCGCTCGTATCTGACTTCCTGCAGTTTTTGCTGCTGAGGAAACCAGATGACGTCTTCCAGTTTGCCAGAGAGTACTTCCTCCCTTTTGCCTCCCGCCGTCCTCCAGAACTAAGCCTGGAAGCCTCCTCACTCTGAAAGCACATGCTAAACAGCCTTTTTAAAAAAAACATATATAGCTATTCTGTTCATTTATCCTTTTAACTTGACATTTAATTTTAAAATTGCATTTGGTTATGTTATATCTTGTCTGATGTTATATAAGTGACAGATGACTAGCTGTATTAAAGGGAAACTTTCAAACCTGAGACTTCACCTGAGCTGTATGATCTTGCTAAAAAAAAAACTAACTTTAGTGATCTGAATAAAGTGGTATGTTTCAAACAATGTTTGTAATTTCATTTTTGGTACCTGTCTATTAGTGATGTGTCGGTCACGAACGAGCCAGCTCAAAGAGCCGGCTCTTTTAAGTGATAGGAGCTGGCTCCCGTCTGAGAGACGTTTATTTATTTATTGTTTTATTAATTCAAGGCAGAATGATAGGACGATCTTCTCCGCGCCACGGGCACTTCATGCACTGACTGTGACTGAATGTTGTGTTAATGACGTCCGTGCGACCAATCAGGTGATGACAGACAACGATCATACCATCAAGCAGGGAGGGGTGGGGTGTACGGCGCGCTGACGGTCTACAGGTACAGTGCCGGAGGGAGAGGAGGAGAGAAAGAGAGAGAGTAGTGTGGTGCGCGGAAATGAAGCAGCATGTAAAATTATGGTATTTTGGAAATTATAAGGATTAGTATAATTATATTGAACAATTTAAGTGATATATGTGCACACATACTAATCATAGGTCAAAACAGCTAAAGCTAAATTTGGCTGAACTATAAAAGGCAGAAGTGGTAAAATGAAGAGCCGTTTGGGAGACGAAAGAGCCGGCTCTTCTTGGTGAGCTGAGCCAAATGATCTGGCTCCCTAAAAAGAGCCGGAATTCCCATCACTACTGTCTATCTTATGGCTGTTTTCGAAACCGCATACTGCATACTACTGAGGAGCGCAGTATGCAGTATACAGTACATACTGTATACTGCGTTCCTCAGTAGTATGCAGTATGTGACAGTTAAAGTGATGTATTTAGCAGTATGCTAGACGAGGCTTAAGCCTTCAAACCAGCTCTTAAAGCACAGGACAAAAAAACTAACTTGTACTATTACAATATTATCAAAAAATACAACTTTGATTTTGTTGTTTATGTTGTGCTTGTTTACTTTATAAGATACTGCAGGTTTAAACTATTTATTCTGACAGCTCATAAAGAAGTCCGACAAACAGGATCATCAACGAGGAGAGACGGGAAATATAAAACATTCATCCACAACGTTTACTTTACTCAAACTGCTTTTTCAGTTACAGCAAAAGGACTGATCTCCCTCCAGATATTAGAGAAATGTTAAAAAAAGTGTCATGTTGTCTCATCAGGAACCTCTCTGCCCCGTCAGAAGCTGCTCTTTCCCTCTCCTCTTCTCTCTCCTCTCCTCTTCTCTCTCCTCTTCCTCTCCTCTCATCTTCCCTCGCCACTCTGCTGCTCTGCAGCCGCTCTGTGAGCGTCACTGGCCGGCTCTCCAGCGAGCTACGCCCGCGGGTGATTGTGGAGCTTTTTAACTCGAAAAAAGGCAAATAAACACAGGTTCCTGTTAATTTATAATGGACATCTGTGTTGTGATATTTAAACAAACTATCCGTCAACAAGGAAATCAAAGCCTGTCGTCTACAGACCGGTCTCTAGAGAGCTCCAGCAGCTCATAGCGGTCTCTGAGCGTGACTACCCGGCTTGCTGGCAGCGACCCGGGCAGGCGCTCGCTGGCTGTCACGGTATTCTGTGGAGCTTCTAAACTCCGACAACGGTGGAACAAATGTTCGATTCGCCATCTAACTTCGTAAAACTGCCGATATTAATAATCTACACAGTTGATTTCTCGCCTCAAAAACTTTCAGAAGTGAATTTAGTGTTGAAATGGCTACAGAAAACGTAAAAAAAGAGCAGCTTTTGGCTGCTGTTTTTATACCCGTAGCCTGTGCTGTTCCGCCGCTTTGCATTGTGGGATACAGTAGGCGAGATAGACAGGTACGATGCATACTGGAGAATGTTTCCAAATCAGTACGTCATCCGGGTATTTCTGGCATACTGGAGATTTTGCTTTTGTTCGCATACTGCATACTACATACTACATTTTGGCCAAATCAGTACGTACTACTAGTATAGTATGCGGTTTCGAAAACAGCCACATGTGAGACATGTCTGAGCAAGTTTGTCAACCTCCAGCAAGCGAGTCTGTCTTCAAAATAAAAGTGTACAATGTAAAAAGACAAAGAAAAAAGATATATAATGAAAGGCGTGCTACAACATTCTCCAAATAAGTTATAGGATAATTGTTTTGATTGGTCTTGGACCACTTCACGTCGACTAATCCGAAGTAAGACTTTACTTTTGCGTCTCTATTGACCATATAGCGTTTATTTTGAAGGTTTTAAGCGGAAGTAGTCGTTCTTTAAAACACGTCGCTCACTTCCTCTGAAAGTGAAACCAGTAAGTGGCGGCGGACTGCGAGCACTAAGGCTTCATTTGTGACTTATTTTTCGGTCTAAAAAAGGGGATATTGTTTTACTGAGTAACAGAAGACGCACATAAACTGACAGCGGTAAGTTTTAACGTGGTAAGTTGACTCACCTGTGTGTTTACGGAGGTTAGTTAATGTATTCAGCCGTTAGTTAGCTTACTGTAAACTAGCTGTTAAACTACAGTCTATAACCGAGTAACTTCAACAGTTCGGCTGTTTGTTGACTGTAGTGTAATGTTACTGTTAAACTGATTTAATTGGTTACATTACTGTTGTAACCAGAGTTTGAGCTAAAACTTTTTAAACTTTTAATTTTGTGAAGTCAAACAAACGTCAGGACATGTTGGTGTTACATCGAAATGTTTCCCCCTCCTACCTAAAACTGAACCCATAGATATATAAAACCAAATAATAATAATAATAATAGTGCATGTTATTTATACAGTAACATATCACAATGTGGTTTTCAAAGGGCACATATAAAACAAGAAAAAGGAAGTGAACATTAAAAGTTAAAGGTCCCATATTGTGCTCATTTTCAGGTTCATACAGTTTCTACTAAAACATGTTTACATGCTGTAATGTTAAAAAAATAAACTTTATTTTCCTCGTACTGTCTGTCTGAATATACCTGTATTTATCCTCTGTCTGAAACGCTCCGTTTTAGTGCATTTCAACTGAATTGCGTTGCTAGGCAACAGTTTGGGTCCATGTTTACTTCCTGTCAGCTGATGTTATTTACATACACTGCAACAGGAAATAAACTTGGACACATTTTGAATGTTTATGTTTAAAACCGTGTAATGGTCTAAATATTGTATATTTGTGACATCACAAATGGACAGAAATCCTAACGGCTTGTTTCAAACGCACAATTTCTGAATACGGGCTGTGTGTATTTCTCCGTATATTGAGCGTTTTGATAGTTTAACAGGATTTATATAGCACTTAAACCTGCTTTATAATATAAAAGACATGAAAATCTCACCTTTTACAATTTGGGACCTTTAAAATCAAGAACAAAATATAGAAAAGGGGATTGATAATATACCACTCAAATACATACAAATATTTTAACCATTTGAAATACATTTTAGTCTTAAACCTAGCCATGGGAACAGCCATCAGGTTCCTGCCTGAGGACCTCACACTGCCTACAGGTTGAAGTTAAGGGCTTTAAATGTAAGGAGTGCTCAAAATGTCAACAGTGATTTAATTGTACTTTCTAATATGTTTATCACTTATGGCGTAAATCAATGTTTCTATATTATTCAGCCACATCAAGTATAGAGGTGGTATTTGGCCAGTCATTTGAGCTCATGTCATGTTTCACTTGTTTTAGTTTCCCCAACAAATGCCAACTTTTCCTTTTTACCCCCTGCTACTCTGTTGTTTCTGCCTCTCTGATACCTGTAGAGCGCCGTGAGCTAAGCACCGTGAGCTGAGCACCGTGAGCTGAGCACCGTGAGCTGAGCACCGTGAGCTGAGCACCGTGAGCTGAGCACCAGGCCTGTGCTGGTGGAAGTGGGTCTGTGATGGATAGGCTGAAGCTGTCTAGCATAGATGAGGAGCTGGAGTCCTCTGAGGTGGCAGCTCTCTGCTTCTTGTGTCGGGATGTTGTCAACAAGAAACGCCTGGAGGGGGTGAGCACCACATACCTGGTACTGTTGGGTCTTTCTCAAACCCGGACCCTCCCACTCCGTGATAGGGTGAACTTTGTTTGTAGTCACACTCACAGCTGAGTGAAGCACCCTTCTTTAAAGGTGAAGGGTATAAATACAGCAGCAAGCTTTGGGATGAACTTCTCTCTCTCCGACGGGAACAGGAACTGTCGTAACTTTTCATGGTTTCGCATCAAGCAGCATCTGTTATGCACAGCACTAATAATAAGATACGTAAGTCACAGTGTGGGAAGTGAGGTGGCAGACTCATTACATTCACTCCACATTAAATAGGCCTTAAGCCTACGGAGAAAAATCTAAATCAGAATTCGGTTTATTGCCAGTAGGTTTTCACATACACGGAATTTGCTTTGGTGTTTTGATGCATAAACAAGAAACATGAATATAGAACAGAAAAAAGAGCTATGCAGGAATATGCAAATATATATTCTAGGGGCTGTGCAAAGGTTCACAATATTAAGAATAAAAAGAATATGCAATAAACAGAAATAAAACGTACTCCATGCTTCTTTGGTGGCATTTCTTTTTTTTCCTGTAAGCATCTCGTTTTTAACTTTGATGTTTATAAGCTGCTTGGTTTTTGCAACAGTCCCTTTAGATGTAAATATACAACACTTTACAATCAAATGAACACATCTACCATTTTTCTAGACTTGACATTTCATCCTAAATAGAACATAACCTTTAAGTTCTTAATGTCTGTATGACAATATTAAATGTCTGTTAGTTTGAGCTGTTTACATTTGTACGGGTAGTTGCACGGAACTTATATTTGTACGGAGCGTGTACCGTTACGAGCATTGCACATGTCCAGTAAGTCGGCATCGATGCCGGCTCGCTGTTGGAGGGCACTTCCACTCCCAGCTAATTGGTTTGGGATGGTACTTAATATGACGACCCTCCACGAGAACGCACAAACGGAGTGGGAGAGGGTGTAGGGGGGTGGTTTGAGAAAGGCCCGTTGTCTTTGCACTTGTCTCAACCCCATGACTGAGGAAAAATATGTTTTACAGATATCCTATAATCACCAAAATAAAAGTGTGTATGGTAAAAATGTTTTTGTTTTTGTTTTAACAATAATAAAATATGTTGCAAAGCTTTACCAAGCAAAATTAACAAAGTGCTTCATTGTAAAGACAAACTAAAGAAATAGAGACAAAGTAGTTAAGGGAAACAAGGGATCATACGTTTAAAGACAAAAGTAGAAAAAAACACAACACATAAATAGGCCCGGCATGATCATTATTAGTGAAACTTGATTTAATTCGTAGTTGTGATGTATTTCTCTACCTTCAAACACCACTCCCTTGCTTTCAACTCACAGATTTTTTTCTATGGTGTCTTATGGACAGCATTTCTCTCCCGTCGCTAACATTCTCAGCTGTTGCATTTTGTTCCCTTTCAAGGTTCGTCTTCTCAAAAGGTTTGTTTGTGTGTTTCTCGGTTGCTCTCATGCAGATCGGGGATGCAAAAAAGCTGTTTTTGAGACTAGAAGAAAAAGGTCTGCTGGACAACCATCTCTTCCTTCGTCAGCTGCTCCAAACTATCGGTCGAGCAGATCTCCTCAACTTCCTGGAGACAGACAGCAGGCGACCAGAAGAAACCGATGCAAATCCCATGCTGTCAGAATACAGGTACATGTATAGACAGAAGGACATTTCAATCAGGAGAGACCTCGTATAGAATGAACAATATTTTATTACGCGGTACATGATAGAAGAATAGTGCAAAGTCTTTGACGATTAGACTCCATCGTGACTAGTACGTATCTAAAAGGGGGTAGTGATGCCGTGATGAGATAAGGATATATTCCCCCCGTGGAGTCTAGACACTGGTGGTGGTGGTAGTGAAAGGAGTAGCTGAAGATCCAATGAAGAATGTAGAGAAGGCCTGAGCACGGAATATGATGAAGCCCAGAGGTGATGGGGTGGAGGCGGGTTGCCTCTAGTCGCACTGATAGGACAACTGACGCAAGAGAGAGGAGAATGGTTTTTAAAATTTTGATTGCAACAATATGATTGGCTAATGAGAGCGTGGTAAAATCTGTTTGGTTATCTAAGATTGAACCACCCACAGTCAGCTGATAAGAGTAGGAGCCAGTAGAGAGAGAGAGAGAGAGAGACAGACAGAAAGGTTGTGAATGAAAGAGAGTGTAAAGAGGGTCTTCCTGTCTGAACTCTCGCTTTAAGCTTCATTTAACTGGAGGAGATAACTGTACACGAGGATCACAATACAGCTTTATTCCCAAAGTTAAAGTCTCTTGTCTGTTGTTTCTCTCCTCTTTCTCCTTTCCACTCTTCTGCTCTTTCTTTCAGGGTGTTGCTGTACAAAGTATACGCCGACATGACTAATGAAAATTTTGAAAAGATGAAGTTTCTTTTGAGCGACAAGCTGGGCAGAAGACAAATTGAGACATGCAAAGTGAGAACACACCCACCCTTCCACATAAACAGTTTCTTAAGAAATGAACATGTAGACTTTTTTATAGTTCATCTCTCTCCACTGTAATCAGCATTGATTACATCTTTTTTCTGTGAACAGTGGTTCGCTAATCAAATTAATTAATAACACTACTCAGATGACGATCACCGGTTCCTAACCTGGGGATCCCGACCCCCATAAGGGGTCACCAAAGCTTCATGGGGGGTCTCGAGTACTTCTTGATTTTAAGGGGTGTTAGACAGCTTTATTAAAAAATATACAGTTGACTTATATCTCAGCATTTCATTCATTTCTTGAGGAAACCTAAATGAAATTATTATTTTGAAAGTTTGGATTATTATTTAAGATATAATCTTCATAAGATAAGGGCACGGTGAAGACCTGAACCTAAATATAATTTGCTTTGCTATGTTACTGAAGTGAACTACAGCCATTTTGCCATAAGCAATTGTTTCTTGCATGTTCATTTTGTTTTGTTTTTTATCAACTCATCTCTGTTAATTACAGACAGCACTGGATGTGTTTGCTGAAATGGAAAAGAATGCTGACTTACTGTCGAACACAAATCTTCGTGCACTGCATGCTACACTGCTTCAGTTTGATCAACAACTGGCATTGACTATACAGCGCTACATGGACGGTATGAGACGCACTTACATGAACATTAAAATGTTGTATTGCTATGAAATTCATGAAATGATTGTGGTCTTTTTTAGGGGTAACCCAGCTGCCTCCTCAAACCAGATCTGCTCATTTCAGCGTGGATTACCAGGTGTGTGTATATATGTGTTATTATACAGTTCATCCTACAATGAGCCAGTTTAATGAGGACTGGAACTCTGTTTTCTTCCTACAGAGGGTCAACAACCCCCGTCAGCCAACACAACCTATCGTTGTGTCGATGTCTGAGACTCAGCCCGGCGGTAAGTCTCTCTTTTCCACTGTATTACTCACTGACCTGCCATTCATTTGAGCACAGAGTCATAGAATAATTACCCTTAATGGCAAGCCTTCCTCCACCCTCACTGCTGCAGATATTCACTCTCGTGCTATTATTTTTTTATCGTGTTTATTTTTTAGATGGAGGAGCGAGCGTGTGCCCCGATGCAGCACCACATATAGAGTCCCCCACTCCTCCTGATGACGTAACCATTCACACAAACACACATACCTCTCATTCATTCATTCATTCATTCATTCATTAGAACATTAATGTTTATGATTTGTCTATGTGGATGTGCTTGTGCCCTTTAGACAGACTACTACGCCCTGACTAATAAACCACGCGGTTTGTGTGTGGTCATCAATAATGAGGAGTTCCTCCCTGGCCTGAAAGATCGACAAGGGTCTCGGCAGGATGCGAGTATGTATCCTTGTATTTGAACAGCCATGTCATCTGATTTGTTTATATACTGTTTATTTATTAGTTACCTAGCAACATTCAGGGTAGAGGATGCTCAAAGTTAATACGTATCACACATGATGTGATGATATTAAGTAAAAAATTATCTTCCGGTATGTTTCAATTTGTCTCCCTTTATGTGACACAGAGTCTCTGGATACAGTGTTCACCAGCCTTGGTTTTAATGTGGTGACACACAACAACTTGACTGCAGGAGACATGCGACGTGAACTACAACAGCTGGGCTCAAGGAACTTCTTGGATGATGATGCCTTGGTGAGCAGCGTCACACACCTTCAGGGCTGTAATCTCAGTGACTACTTTACTCTTTAAAGGAATAGTTTGACATTTGGAAATAATTGGAGATCAATACCACTCTCATATCTGTACGGAACATATGAAGCTACTGCCGGCAGTTAGAAATAGTCCGGCACATAAAACCACAACTTTTCATTTTTATTTTTAGAGGTCCAAGAAAAAATTAGCGTATTTCCCAAAATGCTGAACTATTCCTTTAAAACAGTATGTTTACAATAGTCCTGTTAAACGGTTCATAGGTTAAAGTGTAGTTAACCTACGAGTTTCTGTGATTAATTGTGATTACTTGCATACAAAATCATCTTGTGTTTAACTCCAGCATTATCATTAAAATGTCGTTGGGAAAAAGTAAAATTGAGAAGTAACACAATTTAACACAAAACATGTCTGCCTCTGATCTTAGGTGGTATGCGTGCTTAGCCATGGAGAAGAGGAATGTGTCTTTGGTACTGATGGGCAGAAGGTGTACTTGCGAGAGCTGACAAAGCCCTTCACCAGCATTGGAGCTCCCACCTTGGCAGGGAAGCCCAAACTGTTCTTCATCCAAGCGTGTCAGGGAAGCGGCTACCAGAGAGGATCCGTGCCGTGTCCCCCGAGGCCAAGACAGGAGGAGGACGAACAGAGCCGCCTGGAGGAAGATGCAGGTCGTGTGCACGGCGAGACGGTGCCTTGGGGTGCTGACTTCCTGCTGGGCATGGCCACCGTGCCAGAGTGCAAGTCGTTTCGAAACACTGTCACAGGCTCCATCTACATCCAGCAGCTGTGCACGCAGCTGACGAGGTCAGCAAAAAGGTGAGACACGCCTCCACCCAGAGTTTAAGATGAAGCTTGTTGAGCTTTTTGTCCAGCCATAGTTCAGGCAAAGTTTTGGCCAACTAAATCAGGCAGGGCCCCAGCTTAACCACAAACTTCATAAAAAATGAGCACTTACTGACTTCCATACCACACATAGACTTAAGATTCAGGGAGAGTGATACATGTCAAGAGTCAAGACTAATGTGTGACGCATACATCAGCTGTATTGACTTATAAAATGCACTTTTTTGATGGTGTAAATCTTCCCTTTTTCTAGAAAAAGGAACATAGAATATTCCTCATTTCCCAGATTAGGAACCATAAATCTGTCACTGTTTCCTTAGGTCTGCTTTTGTTATTTTCAAATATATTTGCTGTGTTGTTGATGTGACGTGTCAGAGGGCATGATGTTGTTGTATTCAAATATTCTAGGGCTGTCGATCAATTAAAATATTTAATTAATGGCATGATTGTCTGTAGTTAATCGTGATTAATCGCACATTTTTTTATCTGTTCAAATGTATTTAATACCCTTATCAACATGGGAGTGGGCAAATATGCTGCTTTATGCAAATGTATGGATATAGTTATTATTGGAAATCAATTAACAACACAAAACAATGACAAATATTGTCCAGAAACCCTCACAGGTACTGCATTTAGCATGAAAAATATGCACAAATCATAACATCGCAAACTCAATTCCAACAGGCAAAAACAGCTGTCAGTGTATCAATGTGCCGACTTGACTAAGACTTGACCCAAAACTTCATGTGATTATCATAAAGTGGGCATGTCTGTAAAGGGGAGACTCGTGGGTACCTATAGAACCCATTTACATTCACATATCTTGATGTCAGAGGTCAAGGGACCCCTTTAAAAAGGCCCATGTCAGTTTTTCCTCGCCAACATTTAGTGCAAGTTTGGAGTGTTATTTAGCCTCCTTCGTGAGAAGCTAGTATGACATGGTTTTTCTAGTTTCATATGATGTCAGTGTCTTCACTCCAGCTGAAAAACTGAGCCGGCTGCAACTTAAAAATTGCAAGTTGCATTAAAGAAATTAGTGGTGTCAAAATGAATTTGCGCTATAGCGTTAACTTGACAGCCCTAAAATATACCCACAATTTTTTTTTTTATTATTTATAATTTGTAACACGCTTCCTCTGTTTTCTGTGCAGCCCAGCGAAGGATGATATTCTCACAGTGCTGACACGTGTGAACAGGGAGGTCAGCAAAGGAGAATATTTAAACTTCAAACAAATGCCAGAGCCCAAGTACACCCTCACCAAGAAGCTCGTCCTCGATTTTGTGTGAGTTGACCTCCCGGGACCAAGTACAACGCTGAAAATGTGATACTGATGGGTATGACTGTGGTTGTGTGCGAGTGTTTTTAATCTCACTGTATGAATTTGAATGTCAGCGTCTTTGTAGTTATCTCGAGAATCTGATGTTGTTTAATCAAAAAAGCATCATGGCATATAAAATGTTGCAGAAAGCCACTCAGAGAAAATATCCTTTTTGAAATGTTTATGATCATTCCCATATGATTAAGGAAAACAACATTGTGTTATTTTTATAATAGTGTATTATCATAAGTCTTCCCTTAAGATACAAATTATTGTCATTGGTATTGGTGGTTGTATGGAATCAGAAGTATTTTTAAACAATAAAACATGGCAAAATGTAAAAATACTCTGTTGCAGGTAAAAGTCCTTTATTCACATCCACCCATCCATTATCTACACACCCTCTTATCCTTTGTAGACTCATGGGCTTTTATTCTCAGTTTAATTAAGATAAAGGAATGAACATACGAGTAGTAAGGTTTAATGATTTATATTTGATCATGTAAAATTGACATGTAGCCTATTTTAGTGTTGAAGCTCGTCCAGGTAACTAACTACTTCGTCATAATAATGTCAGGGTTATCTAGTTTTGAATATAAAATCCTTATTGCATAAATAGGAATTTGTGCCAGTACATGAATGCCGGAGAATAAAAACTACATTTTGCAAAAATACATGATTTCACTGAATGGAAATTCTACACAATTACAGTTACACATTAAAGTAAGAGCATTTTGATTCATATTTGATCAGCGCTGCCTAGTTTGAATTAAATTAAAATGAGAAAGTTTGTGACCCGGCAATCATGTTGAGATAAGTTTCAGGAAATACCAAGCACCGCCCACCAGCCGGAGCACAGCCAATAGGAACGCTCGCTCTCTCTCTCTGAAATGACCTGTGATTGGCCAAAGTCTCCCGTCAATGCCTAGATTTTCTAAAGCCTGAAAACAGAGCCATGAGGAGGTGCAGAAGTCTAGTTTTCTCTCAGAACACTTGAATTACAATATGCTGAAAGGTTATTATGGAATTTTTGCCCAATGATGCCAAAAATATTCTGCCTAGTGTACGTTCAAAGTGGCAGTAGGGAGTATAGTTTTGGCATCATGTTTTCAGGCATTTAAAAAATCTAGCCCGTGACAGGAGACTTTGACCAATCACAGGTCATTTCATTGAGAGAGAGCATTTCTATTGGATGTGCTCCGGTCATGTGATTTTACAGCTAAACCGTACACTACGAGAGGATTCTGAAAACATTTAAGGAAGAAATAGGCATTAACGTAACATAATATTGATTCATATTTGATCAGCGCTGCCTAGTTTGACCGTTTGGTCAGAGTTCGCGAGTGATTGACAGCCGGCTCTCATAGACGGCAGATGGACAGCGGACCTCAGATCAGCTCTTACTGCTTGTTTTCCTCCGGTCTGGGAAATCTTTTCAGGTTACCTGTTTCATGTACTACTGTCAGGATATAGCGACCGTTTTATAAAAAAAAAAATTTTTTAAATCATATTTGCTCCAATCTCGCCTACTTCCGCTTTAAGTATTTTTTTTCTGTACTTATAATATGTAGTTGTAATGCACCTTTATTCAGTAACAGGGCTGGACTGGGACAAAAAATCAGCCCTGGCATTTTGGCCCAGACCGGCCCCATCCCCGGCCACGTGTGCTGTGTGTACCACGCTTTGTTGAAGGCTCTGTTCGAGGAAATCCCTTCAAATGTGATTGTTTTGCATACTTGCCAATCTTGAGACCTCAAAAATAGGGAGGATTTCTAAACCTAAGGGGGGGGGGGGGGTCTGGGAGTCCTCCCCCAGAACAATTTGAGTTTCAGAGACTTTGTTTCCTGAATTCTGGTGACTTTAAAACAATGAAAATAACAAAATAATAAGTACACTGCAACAGCATTTATATGTTAAAGGGACTATTTGTAAGAATCAGAAATGCTTGTTAACAGCGACACCTGTGGCCGTTAAGTCAACGAAAGTCAGCGTCGGGCTCGCACTTGTGCTCGCTCTACATAGACATGAACGAGCATCGCTCAAAACAGTGAGGCGACACACGTCAGCTAAAACCACAATATCACTCTATATTTCACTATATTTTTTAATGTTAGCTGACCAGACGAAGGTCTCTCCATGAATCAATGCTGATCATAGTGTTGGCTTTTCCTACCTCAGCCTCCGGGGCTGAAGCAGGAAAAGAAACATTATCGCCTCCGACCACAGCCGGAGAGAACTGGGGAGGCACCGGCACCCGGTCGGAGACGATAACGTTTCTCGCTGCGGAGCCCCGTCACTTCACAAGACACGGGAAACCTCTGTTGGTCTGGAGGAGCTGCAGCATTTAGTTCTGCACAAACGTCCACTGTACATTCACTAGATATCCTTAGAGCTAAACTAACTCTTCTGCAGTGTGTAGTGCGCGCGCATGAACGTGAGATGCAGCGAGAACGCGTGCGTTGTGTTAGTGCAGGCAGGCAGAGGAAAGGTAGCCACACGCACATATGCGAACGTGTATATGCGAATGCGCATGGGATCCCGACCCAGTAGATTTATACCTGTAAAAAGTTACAAACAGTCCCTTTAAACTTCTAATTTTACCTTCAAATCTCAGGAAAGAAGACTGAATAATTCGCCCCTATGGCATAAACTTTGCATGTGAATATCTAGAATCATCATATTATATTTATTATATTATTATATATTCATCAGTTATAATTAATTTTTTTGCCCCTTCTCTCCCTTTTTTTTTAATTATACATACTGTGCAGTGCCAAAGTATATTTGATAGTCTTATCGGACCTATCACATTCAGACTCTGATGGGGGGGCCAGTGACAGCCCCGGCCCCCCTTTGGTCCCGCCCCTGGCAGGCACCAAGCGTAACATGAGAAGTGCCTGTTGAGAATGAGCTAAACCCCTCAGGCCTTGTTGCACACAAACACACCCTCCTCTCTCTCTCTCTGTGTGTGAGAGAGATTCCTGTGGACTCCACCCTGCTCTGCTCTGCTCTTCACTGTTTCCAGTAAATGTTCTTCAGTGCTGCTTTACATCTGTTAGCTGCTGCTCAACACACAGACTGAACTGCTCCACATTAACCCAGCTACAGGAGCTCTTCTTCTCTACTTTGGAGGGGTTTGTTGTAAACAGGGAGGGCGTGGCCGACAGAGGAAAGCCTTCCAGTTACTGTTTCACCGCTGGGAATCATTTATCTGTCTCTCTCTGGTTGACATCTTCTTATTCGGTAAGTGGAGCTCACTTTTGACATGTTTCAGTGGATTAAAGGTACTCCAAAAGGCATTTTTAACCTGTTTCTAGTACCTTGTATTTTGTGATGGCTGACTCATAGCTATACAGGCTAACCTTTGTGTGAGCTCAGGTTTGGTCCTCTGGGTGCTTCAGTCATCTCAGTGTTCTCAGCCAAGCAAACTTCACAATGTGAAAGTTTTAATTTAGCTAAACTGATGAATGCTTAATGCCACATAACTGATGTCTTTAAACTTTGGTGAGAATCTGAAATGAGGAACACATTTGTTATCTGCCTTCCTGTCTGTATGTATGTATGTATGCATGTGGAAACTGCAAACATGTAGCTTACTTACACACACACACGCACACACACACACACACACACAGGGTTGTTTGTTTGCTACATTGCTCTCAAGCTGGCAGCACCAGATAAAGTTACAGTGCATTTCAAACCCAGGAATAGCCTTTTCTTTGGGGCAGACACTGACTCGTCATACCAGGAAAATCATAGGTGTAACCTCTTAAAGGTCCCATATTGTAAAAAGTGAGATTTTCCATGTCGTTTTATATTATAAAGCAGGTTTAAGTGATATATATAAATACTGTGAAAGTATCAAAACGCTCAATCCACAGGGAAATACACACAGCCCGTATTCAGAAACTCTGCATTTAAAACAAGCTGTCAAGCTGTCAAGCTGTCCATTTGTGATGTCACAAATATACAATATTTAGACCCTTTACACAGATTTAAATGTAAACCTTTTCTTTATTTTGTTCTTGATTTTAAAGGTCCCATATTGTAAAAAGCGAGATTTTCATGTCTTTTATATTATAAAGCAGGTTTAAGTACTATATAAATCCTGTTAAACTACTATATAAAGCTTGTTAAACTATCAAAATGCTCAATATACGGAGAAATACACACAGCCCGTATTCAGAAATTGTGCGTTTGAAACAAGCCGTTAGGATTTCTGTCCATTTGTGATGTCACATATATACAATATTTAGACCCTTTACACAGATTTAAATGTAAACATTCTAAATTTGTCCCAGTTTATTTCCTGTTGCAGTGGATGTGAATGACATCAGCTGACAGGAAGTAAAAATGGACCCAAGCTGTTTCCTAGCAACGCAATTCCGTTGCCATTCCGTCAAAATGCGCTAAAACGGAGCGTTTCTGACAGAGGGTGAATACAGGTATATTCAGACAGACAGTACGGGAAAAATAATGTGCTGTTTGAACATTAAAGCATGTACACATGTTCTATTAGAAACACAAAATACAAGTATGAACTTCAAAATAAGCACAATATGGGAACTTTAACATTGAAGATGGCTTCATTCAAACCAGCTGATGTCCCAGTGAGCCAGCATGCAGAGTAACAGGGCCCCAGGCCTGAATCCATTTATACTGATTTCTGTAAACGAATCAATTCCACCTGCTTCCCTCAGGTGTAATGACTTGATGTGCATATTCCTCTTGGTTAATTCATTCAGTTGTCAGTCCAAACATAGACACACACACTGCTGAAATAGCTGATCTCAAGTAAGGGACTGGGATTTGGGTGGTGATGGGGGTTAAACCTTATTTTTCACTTTAAAATGATTAAAGTGAACCTTATTAAAAAAAATTGCAAACACTCCCCACAACATGTCAAAATTATATAACAGAGTTAAACTTGTTTAATCGTGTACCTCCATTTATAACTTAATAATGGAACTTGGGTGTGCCACTAGTTCACCGTGATTCAGAGGCAGAACTGTTGCCAAAGTTGTCTTTGTGATGTAACAAGTTATGTAAATAATAGAAGTCTGGAAAACTAACAATTATTTCCATTATTGATTAAGCTGGCAGTTATTTTCGATCAATTGATTTATCGTTTGGTCTATAATTAGGGCTGTCAATCGATTAAAAAAGAAATGTAATCGCATGATTGTCCGTGATTAATTGTGATTAATCGCACATTTTTTATCTGTTCAAAATGTACCTTTTTAAAGGGAGATTTGTCAAGTATTTAACACTCTCATTATCAACATGGGAGTGGACAAATATGCTGCTTTATTCAAATGTATGTACTGAATGCACTTTATGATAGCGAAAACTTCCCCTTTTTCTAGAAAAAGAGGAACATAGAATATTTCTCTTCTGCGCTGTTGAAGTGACGTGTCAGAGGGCATGATGTTGTTGTATTCAAATATACTAGAGCTGCCCATCGATTCAAATATTTAATCGGGATTAATCGCATGATCATCCATAGTTAATTGTGATTAATCACACATTTTTTTATTTATTCAAAATGTACCTTAAAGGGAGATTTGTCAAGTATTAAATACTCTTATCAACATGGGAGAGGGAAAATATGCTGCTTTATGCAAATGTATGTATATATTTATTATTGGAAATCAATTAACATAAAACAATGACAAATATTGTCCAGAAACCCTCACAGGTACTGCATTTAGCATAACAAATATGCTCAAATCATAACATGGAAACTGCAGCCCAACAGGCAACAACAGCTGTCAGTGTGTCAGAGTGCTGACTTGACTATGACTTGCCCCAAACTGCATGTGATTATCATAAAGTGGGCATATAATATTCTCACTAATATTAAATATAAGGACACTTTATGGGTTATTTACTCAACAACAGCCTCGGTTAAATCAAAACCTTCTCAACCGTCTCAACAAAAAGCTTTGTCAAACCGGTTCCTACTGTTATCCGCTTGTAAGGTATTACAAGATTGTAATGTTGTCCACCCAAATGACTTCACATGACATCAGTTGCCAGTGATGTCACTGATGTGTCAAGAGATAATTGAGTAATAGTTTGTGTCAGGCTACACGGACGTAAACGCACTTGAAGTGTTGCCAAAGGGCGCATACTTTACAACGATGACTCAGAACCACGATGGTGACTCGGTGTCGGTGATGACGTGTAATAATCAAATGTGGCAAATCAACATCAGCCGCCAGCTTGGACTTGAACTGGTCGGTCAACCAGTTTCTAAATGTGCACTTTCCTACACAAGAGTTACACCCTCCTAGTCAAACAAACACCTTCAGGCCTCTCGTGCGCTAACTGTGTCTCATTGACCAGAGAAGTGATCGGCTCTGTGGCAGTTTGACTGCAAATACTCTGAAGCACTTTTTCCATTCAGTGTTTTCTGTTCCGTTGCTTGGTGCTCTGGATGTGATGTAATGGCAGCACGAGGTGGAGCCAGCTCGTGAATTCCTTCACTGTGCGTATTCCCCTAAAAAGCTCCAGTGAACAGGGTTTTTCCTGCTTAAGAGAATTACAAGGCGGCCACCTCCTTCAAATTTCCTCCCGCCTCCTGCTCTCGACAGAACTCTATGAAGACGCATGTCTTCATAGAAGGACCTTTTCCCACATTATCAAATGCAAAAGTTCAAACAGACATCTGTAAAACACAATATCAGATCTTTACAATATATCTGAGAACAAGACTGCCACAAATAGGCTACTGATAAAAGCAAATAATGTAAATTAGGAAGTAAAATAATAAAAATAAGTTATATAAAAAAGGCTGTCTTATAAAAGAGTCTTGTAAAAGTGTTTGAGAGGGGATTACTTAAAATACAATAATTGTTTTAATACATTTTTAAATGCTTCAAAAACAGGAGATCTACTTTTATCAAATTGTTTTACAAGATATTATCAGTTTTTGTGGGGATATTCTCAAACAGCTTAACCAAAGCATGTGATATGTTACTTCAGTTCACTATAGGAACAAATATTATTGGGATCACTACAGAAAACTGCAGATGAACATTTAATATCCAGGGATTCAAGGGGATTCCAGGGATTTTTTTAATACGGTGGCTTAGTTTCTATTGTAATATTGGAGTCAGAGATCATCTGTTTAAATCTATTTGGGGAACAATGTGTTTAAAATCTAAATTATTCACCTTGTTAAGTCAATTTTGTATCTAAAGCACTTTGAAGTATCCTGTAAAAGCACCAAAACCTTTTTTTTGATACTCACTGTAGGAACATTTGGCCATATGTGATAACATTGTGTGTGTGAGTGGGTGTGCGGTTTATTATTAGAAATTCCCCTCAGAGACGCATGTGGTGGTTCCTGAGCCTGTGGTGGTTTTTGGGAACCACCACTGCTGAGCAGAACCATATGTTCACTTTAACCTGATACAACCCCAAATGTATCCTTTAAGACAAACTCAAGTATGATTATTATTACCCCGCCAAATCTGGAGTTTTGGATATATATATTTGCACTTCGCACCCAAATTCACACACACCAACAGCTGCTCGGTACGCAGGCCTAAAGCTGTGCTTCTTCTTAATTACTGAAGCCAAGATTGTGCGTTTACGTGTGTGTATGTGTGGTAGGTTTGGTTGAAATAACTATATATATATCGTCAGCGATTTGTCTATGCTACTATAATATAAAGAAGCAGCCACTGTATCCTTTTGAGATCTTTGGGTCTGTTACTCTCCGTCATTGCGATGTTGAAAATCAATCAACAGAACTGCTTTATGGCAGTAATTTGGCATATTTTTTGTAGAGCCTTGATTTTTCATGTATTTATTTCACTTCACACTACCCTTTTTCACAATATGTATAGATATCGCAGTATAAAATTACCTATAACACGATAAGATAATTATTACAACAATTACGCAATAAAAGAAAATTACGATAATTTTATTTGTATCTCCCATCCCTACTACGTGTACGAGTTGTGATTAGACCAAAGCCATCCGATACTGGATTTTTGAGTCCGATACCAATATGTGAGAGTTTAAAAAGTCTGATAAAGATATGTCAGATGATATATATTTTCACATAACTGCATAACATAAACAAAGCAGTTGGATAAGGATCCCTTAAATTTGGTAAAACAAACCGGTCAGTGCTCTCTGTAATGCATATCTTTGGTATTTCTGAACTGCAATGTATTATTACTTAAACCTCTATCATTTTATCTTTTGGTCATTTGGGAGCAACGCAACAAACTGTATTCACAACATTGATATATTATCACAAGTTCATATGGCTAACGTTTTAGCAAACAGTTGCTTATTGACACGGTGAGAGTATCAAAACCTTAAAGGTTTGGTTAGCAGTGTTGTTCTAATACAGTTTTTGTTAAATTTGTTGAAATTCCCATTACATCCCGACAACAATCAATAAATGAAATGTTTTGACAAAAAATGAAAAAAACTCTGGTACTTGTGGCTGTCGCAGAACGGAAATAAACTGTAGATGATTGTAGATGATTGACTACCTACCTACCTACCTACCTACCTACTCTGCCCATGCACATTTGTGGGAGTGGCTTTGGAGGGAGGCCTAAAGCGACGGACTGTCGGGGTTGTCGAATATGCAACTTTCTCTCTACATTTAGCGTCTTTTGGAGATAGTGCTGCTAGCTACTTTCATTGGAAAAGAGTTGGCATCGCTGGGATAATTTGGTTGGATCATTTTTAAAATCTAGTGTGCTCTTACTAGTTTCCCAACATTACCAACCCTAGCTTTAAAGTTGCAGCCATGAAACCAAAACAACGAGCTGAAAGATGGTAAAATGCTCCGTAGAGCTGAGGGGAACTGTAGGTTGTGTTGGTTCATCACTGGAATCCCTTTCACATCATCACGTCATTTTATCAGTTGTTAATATGAAAATAAGAGCAACATTTAAGGCCCATGTTTACGGTGATACTGATATACAGTAACTGTGATAAGCTGAAATTAGCAGATAATATTGGGCATGGCAATGTGTTTGTCCTTGGTGTTTGCTCCTTACTTTTCACTCTCTTATCAGCTTCTGTACATAGAAATGTGAAACAGACGTGACCTGTATTTTCTCCAACTTCCCTCCTCACAGGCAAAATGTCCAGGTCAGACTACCCTCCAGGGTATGACGACAACCATGGCCCGCTGTATGCACCTCAGGGTGGTGGGAATTACCCAGGGGGTGGTGGGAATTACCCACCACCCCCTGCGTACGGCTTCCCTGGCTTTGGCGGTCCCCAGCCCTCTGCTCCCTACCCGAGTGGTCCAAACGCCCCTCTGTACCCGGGCCAGTCAGGTGGCTATCCTCCCGGCCCGTACCCAGGACAGCCTCACGGTGGTGGGCCTCCAGGACATGGCTACCCCAATCCCCCTCCCATGCCCCCTATCATGCCACCTACCATGCCATCCGATATCATGAGCTCTGGTAAGACGGGGACTGCTGAGCGTATCCGTGTGGGTCTAAAAAACATTTAACAAGATTGCATCATAGCACTCAAACAATTACACATGCTATTTAAGTTGAAGTTGGTAACTTTGAGTAAATATTATAAAAAAAAAAGTTGTTTTCATAAACATCTTGTTTAGCTGTAAGATGAGATGGTTTGCTCCGGCCAGTGGGCCACTTTCTCATTTTACAGCTAAACAGTACACTACAAGATGTTTATGAAAACGTTTGAGGCGAGACTTCGGCATTACAGCAACAGAATCTTGATTCATATCAGTGTTCATTTTGGCAGCTATTTTAGATTAAGTCTTAAAACAAAAATGCTTATTAGGTTTAGTCTCATTTTAATGATTTGTATCCTTCATAGTTTTAATCGACAACTGAAAGGTTTTAGTCACAGAAAAGTCATCTTATTTTAGTCAAAATGTTTTCTCTCTCGTAATTTTGTCAGCTATTGTTTTTACTTTAATCTTAGTCCTGTTTAGTCGTCAGATTATATCGAACATTTATGTCATTTTAGTCAAACTTATTTCACATTTTATGTTATCATTATCTGATGAAAAACACAGGTTGAATGATTAAGAATGCAGCTTTGCAGTAAGTTCGAGTCCTCCTGACGGCGCTCATTAATGACGCGCGGTACAATCGCACCCACCGGTCCGTTATGAGAGCCAATCCGCCCACCCAACATGTAAAAGTATGCATTACTCAACCACCCGAACCCGACCCGCAAACCATCAACTTTATGCATTATAGTGGCACCATTGTCAGGATTGAGGTGAGAGACGGACTGAACACCGCCGCCACCGAGCGTTGTGTGTTTGAGACAAAGACAGAGTTTTTATGTTTTTAAACTACATTTTAGTCTCGTCTTTTTTTCGTCACCTATATTGCATGTTTGATATCGTCACCGTTAGTGTTTGATGACGTCAGTACCGTCTCATCATGGGCTCGTCTTAATCATGAGAAAAAAAGTCGTTGACGAACATATTCTGTCCTAATTTTCGTCAACGAAATCAACAGTGATTAATATTTGATCAGCGCTGCCCAGTTGAACAGTTTGATCGAAGTCCGCAAGTGATTGACAGCTGCTCGGAGAATCCTCGGCTGCAGCTCGGCTGTGATTGGTTGTATCTGTTCGGGCGCCATTAGGAGCACCGAGAGGAGGCAGAGGAACATTATTTTTTTCACAGATTATCTGTCTCATGCACTACCGTCAGGATATAGCGACAGTTTTATAAAAATATTTTTTATCATATTTGCTCAAAGTTACCAACCGCAGCTTTAAAGCTCAGTTTGTTCAAAGAAAGAGTTAAACATTTTGGAAAAATATGCTTATTCACTTTTTTTTTGTCGAGAGATAGATGAGAATATCGGTTTCACTCACATCTGAGAGTGGAAGTGTGAAAATGTGGAATCATCATGACAGGTTTCCTGTAGCTCTTTGTGGTCACACTTCTGTTCTGCTCACGATGACACAGGTGACGAGTTTGCGGCGAGCGGCAGCGGTTGGGACAGTATGAGCATTCGGCATGCCTTCATCAGAAAGGTAAACCACACTTGTCACACAAACCATACTGGATTAGCTCCAGTTTGAGTCCGTCACGTATTACCACTACATTTGAGTCACAGAGCAAAGAGAGAAACCACCGGGTGTAACATCCCTTTTTTGTACTCGTGTATTTTTCAGGTGTATTTGATTTTGGCGTCTCAGCTCCTCGTCACCACGGCCATCGTGGCCGTGTTCACGTTTGTGTGAGTATGCGGAGTGTGTTTTGTGTGTCTGTCTGTGTGTATCATGCCGCTAACTCTGCCTCTGTTTCCCCACAGCCAACCTGTCAGAACTTTCGTACAGAGAAACCAGGCTATCTACTGGGCATCATAGTAAGTCTCGCTCTGCGGTGACGTCTAGGGCTGTCCCGAATACCATCTTTTAGGGCTTCAAAGCTTCAGTGAGAAATATTCGAAGCTATTCGAAGCTTCGCGGCAAGTCGAAGTTCTTCTGTCTCACCCGTTTCAGCGTCGCTGCCGCACTGCTGCACACACACACACACACACACACACACACACACCTCTACACCCAACAAACAGCGATATATGTCTGAGAATAACTGATATTATTACACGGCTGTGTTGAATACTCGATTCTGATTGGTCAATCACTGGGCTCTACGGTCTGTTACTTCTTTATAGCAGACCGTTGCTATGTATGCAGTTCTGAAGTCGGACTCTGGCGCACCGTTTTTGTGTCAAATTATTGATTTCTTAAGTAAGTAGCCGTGTAATAAGCGGGATAATCTACAGCGAGCCGGTCATTGTTGTGAAAGAAACCCCTTCAGGGCGATGAGAGACGCCCTCATCATCGCCCTGTCGGAGTTTCTTTCACTACAATGACCGACTCGCTGTAGATTATCCCGCTTATGAATAATGAATAATGTTGTAGGGTTATTCCTTATTTCATAGGCTATTTTGGTATTTATGTTTATGTGTTTTATTATTCCATACTTGTGTATATATATATATATATATATATATATATATATATATATAAACAAAGCATTAGAATAGTGATTTGGAGGTCGACTACCATGGCAACGGTCGAAGGCTTCGAAGCATTCGGGTCAGCCTTAGTGACATCTGTGCCTTTTTTTTAAAGTTATGTCTTTATAGGAATCAAAATGAAAGTTTGTGACTATGAATATACTCATCTCTGCATTTTGTTGTTTTAGTGCTGTGTATTTCATCACCCACATGGTGCTGGTCTGCTGTAAGGGCCCCCGGTGAGTGCAGCTGCTCGGTTTTACAAAGAAACATTTCCACAAAGCATATCCATAAAACTGCATTTAAAATTCTAATCGCTCTCTCTTTGTAGGAGGAAGTGCCCGTGGAACGTCATTCTGCTCACCATCTTTGTAAGTCAGATGACTTGTGGTTGACTTGTGAATCAGGAAATTGAGATGCGTAATTGCTGTCGGTTTCCTGGACTTGGATCAAGTCTATTCTTGGAACCAAACACTGAAGCTTTCTCAGTGCAAATTTCCATCAGCTTATGCTGGTATTATCTCAATACTTTGGTACTGGAACCAAACAGTGAGTCACCAAGCTGGACTCGGGCTGCGTTTGCATAATGCCTCTGACATGTCGTTTCTGTGTCTGTGTTTTATCAGATCTGTGCACAAAATGGCTCCATGTATGACTTCATGGACTTGTTATTCAGCTTTGTGGTGGTCATTTCTAGATGATTTACACATTATTAATTAAGTCTTTAGCACAAGAATATATGGTAATATATTAAAGTAATATATCATGTATTATTTTTTATTTAAGGGGACCATCACTTTTTTCTGTATATTAAACTTTATTCAGAGATGTTTAGGTCAGGATTTGTTTTTCATCAAATGTTGTGATTAGGGCTGTCAATCGATTAAAATATTTAATCGCGATTAATAGCATGATTGTCCATAGTTAATCGCGAATTAATCACACATTTTTGTTATCTGTTCAAAATGTACCTTAAAGGGAGATTTGTCAAGTATTTAATACTCTTATCAACATGGGAGTGGACAAATATGCTGTTTTATGCAAATGTGTGTATATATTTATTACTGGAAATCAATTAACAACACAAAACAATAATAAATATTGTCCAGAAACCCTCACAGGTACTGCATTTAGCATAGAAAATATGCTCAAATCATAACATGGCAAGCTGTCAGTGTCAGTGTGCTGACTTGACTATGACTTGCCCTAAACTGCATGTGATTATCATAAAGTGGGCATGTCTGTAAAGGGGAGACTCGTGGGTACCCATAGAAACCATTTACATTCACATATCTTGAGGTCAGAGGTCAAGGGGACCCCTTTGAAAATGACCATGCCAGTTTTTCCTCGCCAAAATTTAGCGTAAGTTTGAAGCGATACTTAGCCTCCTCGCCAAGTAGTAGTACTAGTGTGACATGGTTGGTACCAATGGATTCCTTAGGTTTTTCTAGTTTCATATCATGCCAGTGTCTTCACTCTCGCTTTAAAACTGAGCCCGCTACAACCTAAAAATCCCAAGTTGCCTTAATGCGTTAAAGAAATTTTTAAACTAAATGTGTGTTATCGTGTTCATTTGACAGCCCTAGTTGTGATGTAACTGTATTTTTTTTTCGATGGACAAATAGACCTTTTTTATTTTGTACAGACCCTGGCGTTGTCCTACATGACTGGATCCATTTCCAGGTAAGACAAACGTGTACAGTCCACATGGTAGTGTATAAACTTCCAGTACGTTTCCCTCAGAATTAACTGTGTTGCTTTTCGGTTTTAGTTACTACGATACAAAAGCGGTGTTTCTCGCTCTGGGGATCACCGCTGTCGTCTGCATCGCCGTCACCGTCTTCTGCTTCCAGACAAAGGTAGGGTGTGTGTGTGTGTGTGTGTGTGTGCGCGGAGTGCTTATCAGCTTCAAATGGCTGCATTGTATTTGTGCAGTCGCACGTGCCTTAACGTGGTCTGTTGGTGGTTTCTCTTTCTAGGTGGACTTCACAAAGTGCCAGGGCCTTTTCTGTGTCCTTGGGATCGTAGTATTCGTGACCGGCATCATTTCGACCATCGTGCTGTCATTCAAATATGTGAGTTAAGGCTGATGTGAACAAACAAAACAACCCCGACAACACACCTTTTCAAGTCTCCATCATTGTAATGACTGTTTGTTGTTGCAGATGCTGTGGCTTCACATGCTTTACGCAGCTATAGGAGCCATAGCTTTCACTTTGGTGAGTAATATTACATAATATCACTTTTGATTAGGGGTGGAACGGTTCACAAAATTCACGGTTCGGTTCATATCACGGTGTTGGGGGGGTCACAGTGTTCGGTTCGGTTCGGTACATTTATGATCCAGCGAGGAGGTCAGTTTCTGATTTCAACATGCTTTTCATTTATTTGGCTAAAACAAGTTAACAAATGTTTGCCTTAACAAAAGTATGGCTTACATAAAGAACATAAACACGTCTTCATTGTCAAATCTTAATTGAAAGAATAGGTCTTCTACAGTAATTAGTGCAAACAAAAAAATGCAGCTTTGTTATTTTCATATAAATATAATGAAATAGACGAAGGCCATCAATTATACTTAAAGAAACAGTATAACATATGTCTCAATTCCCTGATTATCAATTGAAAGATTAGTTTTTCCACTCAAAAAGTGCCGTATTTAGAAAGGAGTACAGTTGGATTTCTGTGCCGCTGTTACTTAAAAATAATGAATACATTACAGGGGTTGTGCTGTTGCCCCTCTCAAGTTTCCTGTCACTGCTTGTGTCAGTGCTTCAGAGAGATGCTCACTTGTGTTGCTCTCATAAAAGGCGGCGCGTCTGCAAAACGTACCTTTATTTATTATCTCCCACTCTGAAGTGATGTGATGTGCAGCCAGTCACTAACTCTCAGTAGCCCTGGATGTCTATCCGTCTGTAGTAAGAGCTACGTAGGCTGTGTTGGACAATCTTTGACAATTCCTAGTCGTGTCTGTGTTGTATTACTGTGTTGCTTAAGAGTCGGCAAGAGGGGATATTATAGCGCGGCTCAAGTAACGTTAATCATATGCTGAATTCCAGCGTCCTCCAGCGTACTCCAGGGCTGCATATCTTTCACTATAAACCTCCCCGGTGCTTTAGTTGTTGTTTTTTGTTGCTGTGGGCAGAAAGAGTTGCTCTTTCCCACCCGACTCTCTCCTCCTTGCGCTATCAACAGACACACCGGAGTGATGTCTTCGTAAATGGCTCATCATATTGGAAGTGTTGCCGCTAGCATAAACCACACGTGTTGCACAGTGCTCACACACAGTCGACGTTTTATCCACCACTTTTATTTGTCATTTTCAAAGGCAACACTAAATCTGTAATGCTCCCATACAGCAGAACGAAACGATGCTGGCGGATCCTCTAACTGTACTTTATCGTGTCCACTCGCTATTTAAACTGACTGACAGCTGCACTCTGCTCTTCATCCGTGCCGACTAAGAAGTTTTTTCCCCCAGATAACTTTATTTGAAGGTTTTTTTTCTGCCTTTTTGACTGAAATCTGTGAGGCTGTTTCCCATTTCTAGTGTGACAATAAAGGGGAGCCAAACTCTACATGAAAAAAAAAGCACACAATGGGCCTCATAACATATTTCAAATGAAACGAACACAACACACACGCCCCGAACCGTGACTAGCGAACCGAACAGGTTGTTTACTTGAACCCTTCCATTCCTACTTTTGATGATGGTTTTTATACTGTTATTGTTTACAGTTGCCCTTTGGGGGTATTACTCTTTCAAAACATTTGTTCCAGTGTTATTCTGAATGTTTCTTGTTTGTCTCGTAGTTCCTAGCGTACCACACGCAGCTGCTGATAGGGAACAGGAAGCACTCCATCAGTCCAGAGGAGTACGTGTTCGCCGCGCTCTCCATCTACGTCGACATCGTCCAGATCTTCCTTTTCCTGCTGCAAATTATCGGTGCTACGACCAAATGAGTGCACCCGAGGGTACGCGACCAACTCGGGTCAACACGGTGCAGACGAGCGCCCGCAAAACCATTCCGTGCTTTTTAAAAACCTCTTGCTTCGTTTTCAAGTCAGAATCATAAAAACATTTATAAAATCCTGATGCACTCTGGTGAAAATGTTCAAGGGCTGAGTTTGAGATTTTGTCAAAAAGAAAAATGCACTTTTTCTGAAATGAATATTTCTCTACCGTATATCTGAATTAAGCAACTTTTCAGTGGTTTAAACAGAATATTAATACTACAATATAAATATCTATATAGACACTGGAATGCCAGCTGCAACATTTATTCACTCTTGCTGGACTTAAGTTAAGGCAGACCGTGTCTCAACATTTTCCTCTGCATGTAGATGTACTGTTATACATTTAGAGCTGGGGCCCGTCTGTATAGATGTATAAATGGGCAAACATGTTTATTCTAATGTTCAAACTCCAATATGCCAACACAAAGGGACACCTCTCTGGTTGGCTTTGAAGTACAAGTAAGTGTGTTGGGCAATACCACAAAATAATAATACCAGTACCAGGATCATATCAATACCATTATATTGATTTATTTAAAGCAGCTAATGTACTTTCATGTAAGAAATATCATGATTTATGAAGTGAATGAATCATCAATAGGCTATTTCTAAATATTTACCAATGAATAGTTTTCAAACATTAGGCATTTATTTTTCATATTTGCTTCTTAATTACTTAAAGGAATAGTTCCACATTTTGGGAAATGCGCATAATTTGCTGTCTTGCTTAGAGTTTGATGAAAAGGATTGATACCACTCTCATGTCTGTACTGTATTATGGTGCCTTCAAATGGAGTCGTGTTTACCGTGTTTACACCATGGGAAGTCGTGTACACAATATGCGTGGCGTTCAGGTGGTTAAGTCGTGAAGAACACCGCTGCTAAGCAACGGCAATATTAACGTTACCGTCGGCGTCTAGAAGTCACAGAGGCTAACGATTTAGCAGGTGGGTAACATAATGCAGGAAATGCAAAGGCATAATGACAGAGGAAAAAGATGAGGTCGTTGGGAATAAAAATTACAAAGAAAAACAATATACAACTAAAATTGCTATATTTGAACTTATTATGCACCGAAAAATGAACTTCCATGGGCTCCAATGTTTCTCATAAACGTCAGCAAACACGTCACAACTCATGAACTCAGAGCTTTCGGAAACTTTCCAATTACGAGGTCGTGAATACGACATGAAGGGGGCGTTCATATGGATTTATCTCTTAAACGCGGTAAACACGACCCCATTAGAAGGCACCAATAAATACTGTATAAATCTGCATACCAGCGCCTCTAAAGCTCTCTACTTATCTTGTTATATCTCGTTTGTTTAATCCATAGAAAAACAAAGTGTACAAACTTCAGGTTGTGTTTTTATGGTTGTGTCATATGCTGGATTTATTAACGCAACTGGACCTGTCATTTATATAATTTGGGTTTTGTACAGATTAAACAAACAAGGTTTAACGTGTTAATTAGTGAATTTAACAGGTGCTGGTAGACAGTTTGGTAGCTCGCTGTAGCTTCATATATAGCATTCAGACATGAGGGTGGTATAGATCGCCTCATCTAACTCTCAGCAAGAAAGTGAATCAGTATATTTCTCAACTATTGCTTTAGGTTTATGCATGTTAGAAGGCAAACCCGGTTTTAATGGTAAATAGGCCTAATTGAAGTGATCTCTGCGGGTATGCACACAACAACAGCTGAAAAGCTAAAAAGTGTTTATGTGCCTAAAAGGTGACGTTACATCTTAATTACACTAGTATGGATACTCAAAACTACACTTTGTATTGGCAGTATTGATACTTTGGTGATTGATCTGCCCACCCCTGAAACAGCTCAGTACACCTAATAATGGCTTCATATTCACAAGCCTTTGCTTACGGTTTAATACATGCATTGCTGTATTGTAACTATATACATTCTACATCACTACAGTGCCTTCACAATGACAATGTTTATGAGATTAGGTTTTTGTTTTTTTACTTTAAGAAGTACAGGGTTATACTCCACAAGCTTTTATAGTATTGTTACATATTGTGTCAGTTAATATATTCTCGTGTTACAGTCCGATCTGGGTCGGATACTGAGTGGCAGCAAGGCAGGTTAAAACACAGTTAAAGCCATGTAGTTAAATTATTGGAACTGAAAGTGAGTTCCAGCTAGTGTGGCATTGTTAAAAAGCTCAACGAAATGATTGACCCCACCCAGCTGGTCCCTCCTCTGCACATGTTCATATTCATCACAAGTATAGACCCAAGTTACATATACAGCCTTTGAGTCAAAACAACTAAGGCAGACTTTTTGAATGTGCAGCACAGATGGTCAGTGGTGGGTATATAGGTTTGTAAATATACATATCATCAACAATGAGGACAATTTGTTTGCCTTTTCATATCAAATAAACATTTGTATTTGTGAGTTTTGATGTCGTTCATATGCAGTTGTACCAGTGATGGTTCTTGTTTATGTGTTTAAAAACTTTTAAATTTACGTTCACTTCCTTTATCCCACTAGGGGTCTCCAATAAGAGAGCAGTTTGTGGTGTTTGTGGGTTTTTGTGTCTCAACAACTCCTATTCCACCAATCCCCTCCAAACTTCCAAACGCAAAATGAGTCAGGACTTTTTTCTAGCATACTAGTCTGTACTGTTACTTTTTAATGACTTTTTTTATAGCATACTAAACTGACTTTTTTTTTCACCATACTATACGATGACTTTTTTATGAAAATGTTTTATAGGGCTGGCAATCGATTAAAATATTTAATCGTGATAAATCATCCACAGATAATCCACTTTTTTTTGTATCTGTTCAAAATGTTATGAAAAAAAGTCATAGTATGTCGAAAAATTTTATGAAAAAGTCATAGTATGTCGAAAAAAGTTATAGTATATTATGTCGAAATATTTTATGAAAAAATGTCATAGTATGTCGAAAGACTTTATGAATGAATTTCATAGTATAGTATGTCAAAAAATTTAATGAAAAAAAGTCATAGTATAGTATGTCGAAAAATCATATAAAAAAAGTCAGTTTAGTATGTCGAAAAATGTTATGCAAAAAAAGTCATAATATAGTATGTCAAAAGATTTCATGAAAAAAGTCATAGTATAGTATGTTCGAAAAATCGTATGAAAAAAGTTATAGTATATTATGTTGAAAGATTTTATGAAAAAAAGTCAGTATGTTGGCGGAAAAATTTATTGAAAAAATTCATAGTATAGTATGCCAAAAAATGTCATGAAAAAAAGTCATAGTATAGTATGTCAAAAAAATGGTATGAAAAAAAAGTCAATTGTATTTATGAGTTTTTGATTTATGTGGTTCATATGCAGTTGTACCAGTGATGATTCTTGTTTATGTATTCACAAATTTAAAAATATACATTTATTTCCTTTATCATATTTATAGAACATCAGCGTCAAGGCTAATAAATATGTGATAATCCTCCAGATTCAATGAAGTGGTCAACTATAACAGTTATATTACATCTTTGTTCATGAGAAAGAAAGAAAAACAGCAGTTTTTGATTAAAAGCTCATTCACAAGCACGTTCCGTCTTTCCCAGATTTCCTGCATCTGCCTCGAGAAGAAATAGTCCACAAGAGGATTTGGATGTTTTAAACTCAAGCTCATAAAGTTGATGTCTCTTCTGTAATCAGTCTTTGGGCCGTAGTGCAGTGGAGTCAAAGTCTCAGTGGCGACATTCAGGATAGGTTGCAAATCATTGCAGCCGTACACACATCATTGGTCCTATTTGACATCCTCTGCATGATGGTTGTAGCGACTCCCTTCATATTCTCCGACATTTGACCTGTTCATCCTCTGTCGAACCTTCAGCTGCTTCAGACGGTTCTTGTCCACTTCTCTCTTGGCCAAGAGGAAGCCGATGATACCTGTGGGGAGGCCTATCATCCTGCAGGGGGGGGGATATTGATTATTAGATTGATTATTTTACTCAGTGGGCAATACAAACTGTCCATTATTGATGCTGAGTGTAGAGAAACTGTCCACATATTGCAGTACGGAGGGAGTAAACTGGGTGGGAATGCAAAAAGTGTTTGGTGGAAAGCTAATTCTAACAGCTTTCAATGCACTGTCTTCATATTCCCTTTTATAATGTAATCATCCAGTAATTATTTATTATTATCCTTAAACTTGAACACAACTCAGTTGCCAGTTTATTAGGTACACCTAGCTAAAACTAATGCAATCCAATAAAACAGACCTGCAATAAATCCTACCCTCATTGAAGCCGTTTCAGAGAGGAGTTGAATCAGCTTTATGGTCATTTCTGAGGTGTTGTTGAATTGTATTGTGTTAAACTGAGAGGTTATTCTAATATTTTGTCCACCCTGTTTGTGTGAGTGAGTGTACAGATTATAATGTAGATTATATTATCTTCATGTAGGTAGGACTTTTCTTGCAGGGCTGCTTTACTAAGAGTTTTAGTCTAATAAATCCACAACAGAGTGTATAATCTGGCTAGAGCATCCCTTTCAACTACTGTATTTCTACATGATTTCTGGTACAAGAATGTGAACAGTCAGTGTTGTCAGTTTCTGCATAACAGCGATCACTGTAGACGACAGCAGTCAATAATTTGACTGGTAAAACATGAATAATTTAGTAGATCCGACACACAGGCTGCCAAGGTTGTTACTGATGAGATGAACCAGCAGCAGCTCACTGTGCTTTAGGACCAAGGGATACCTTAAGATCCAAATAATCAACACTCAATCACACTTACATGTTATTAAAAAAAATAAACTCTTTCAGTACAACTACTCCAAAAACAGTAATGCTGCCCAAGTAGCAGTACTCATAGTGCAGGGTAATACTGATGATTCTCAAGGTAAATTACTCCGTGTGTAGAAGGGAGAATTATCTGTTGATGTTTGGTACAAACCCACATTACAATGATGACAAAAATATTCTGCCTGAGACTGACAATGAAGTCCATTTCATATTTTATTGCTCATATGATGATTTAGGGGATACATTATTTAGCAGAATGGCCATCATTTCTGATGACTTGAGTTGTGTTTTAAGGGATTTTATGTAAAGCTGGTGACAAAGTTCTTTGTTTGCATTGTAATGTTATATGTAAGAAATTATGTTTTATCACTACAACTTGTCTTAGAAGTAGGCTGTCAAACTTAACCTGATAACGCGTTAACACAAATTCGTTTTAATGCCACTAATTTCATTAACGCAATCGTATTAGGGCCACATTGAGGGAAAAAATCTGAGATTTCAAGAATAAAGTCATAACTTTAAGAGAAAAAAAGTCGTAATATTAAGAGAATAAAGTCATAAATTTACAAGAAAAAGTCATATTACGAGAATAAAGTCATATCTTTATGAGAAAAAAAGTCATAACATTACGAGAATAAAGTCATAACTTTACGAGAAAAAAAGAAAATAACATGTAAAAACTTTTGACTTTATCCTCATAATATTATGACTTTATTCTTGAAATCTCAGATTTATTTTTTTTCCCTCAGTGTGGCCCTAATACTCCGTCTAACTGTCATACCACAGACCTACAACAATGATAAATAAAAATGAAAATGTAAACAAAAAACAGTTATTCATTTCCATGTTTATAAATCCACAGGGAGCCACTGGAGAGGAGCTGAAGAGCTGCAGGTTGCAGACCCCTGACCTGCACTGAAGGGTGTATATAGAGTGAATATAGAGTATACAGACTCACCAGGCATAGCCGATCACCATCATGGGGTTCTTTGCCTTTTTCTTCTTGGGGATGTATTCAGGACCCTCCTCTTCCTCCTCCTCCTCCTCCTCCTCAGCCTTCCTCTTGTCTGTGCTGATCTGCTGTGTCGGTGGTTCTGTTCTGGAGCTGCTCAGGGAGGCAGCAGAGGAGACATGTAGCCGCAAACACCGACACACTGCCGGGGTTCTGCTCCTCTGTGTAAGCAGCCACCGGCCGGGAACAAGGTGAAGACCTAACAGAGGAGAAAACAGACATTTATTCCTCCATGATATGACTTTTATTTAATTTTTTTTATTTCAAAATTACAGTATACAAAGTAACAGCAGAAAACATTAAAAACATTTACATACGAAAGAAGCATAGCGAAAACATAAACAAAGACCTGTGACAAACATAAAAAGGACAACAGAAATAAAACAAAACAAACATAAAATAATAAAAATAACACAATAAAAAAAAAAATAAGTAGATAATAATAAAAAAGAAATTTTTTCATTGCTTTTTTTTGTTATGTGAGGAAGAAATTGTTGACAGAAATAATTCCATTTATTTCATAAATACAAAGAAATTAGGCTTTTCTTTGGGTAGATTTACTCTTGTGAATGTGGAACTTCACGAGAATTAAAATTTAATTAATAAGAAAAAAATGCATTACTGTCTTTGTCAGTGTAATCATAGCAACCCAATATAATATTTCTATATTACAGGTTCATGTTTCTCAACATTATTAAAGTTTTTAAGTGAAATTATTGTCATACTCTCGCGTGGTCTTTTTTTAATTTTCTGTTTGTTTTGTTTCATTTCTGTTGTTCTTTTATGTTTGTCACAGCTCTTTGTTTATCTTTTCGCTATGCTTCTTCTGTATGTTAATTATTTTAATGTTTTCTGCTGTTATAATGTATACTGTCATTTTGAAATAAAAAAACTAAAATAGAGATATAGTGAATTTTTATGTTTTATTTTTTTTTTACTTTTTCTTGAATTTCAATTATTTAGTAGTAGCCAAATATAATATTTCTATAGAACAGTGCAAAATCTGAGAAAATTTTAACAAATGTAAAATTATTGACATCTTTCCACAATTCACATGTAAATTTACAGGATCAGAATAAATGAGAGGAAGTTTCAGGATGTGATTCACAGAAGGAACAGTTTATATCTATATGTCACTCTTTAACTTCTGTAAGAAACGTTTCACTGGGTAGAATCTGTGATGATGTGACTCCTGTGAAGGTTCAGTCTGTGAAGGTTCAGTCTGTGATGATGTGACTCCTGTCTGAAGGTTCAGTCTGTGAAGGTTCAGTCTGAGATGATGTGACTCCTGTCTGAAGGTTCAGTCTGTGAAGGTTCAGTCTGTGAAGGTTCAGTCTGTGAAGGTTCAGTCTGTGAAGGTTCAGTCTGAGATGATGTGACTCCTGTCTGAAGGTTCAGTCTGTGATGATGTGACTCCTGTGAAGGTTCAGTCTGTGAAGGTTCAGTCTGTGATGATGTGACTCCTGTGAAGGTTCAGTCTGTGAAGGTTCAGTCTGTGATGATGTGACTCCTGTGAAGGTTCAGTCTGTGAAGGTTCAGTCTGTGATGATGTGACTCCTGTGAAGGTTCAGTCTGTGAAGGTTCAGTCTGTGATGATGTGACTCCTGTCTGAAGGTTCAGTCTGTGATGATGTGACTCCTGTCTGAAGGTTCAGTCTGTGATGATGTGACTCCTGTCTGAAGGTTCAGTCTGTGAAGGTTCAGTCTGTGATGATGTGACTCCTGTCTGAAGGTTCAGTCTGTGAAGGTTCAGTCTGAGATGATGTGACTCCTGTCTGAAGGTTCAGTCTGTGAAGGTTCAGTCTGTGATGATGTGACTCCTGTCTGAAGGTTCAGTCTGTGAAGGTTCAGTCTGAGATGATGTGACTCCTGTCTGAAGGTTCAGTCTGTGAAGGTTCAGTCTGAGATGATGTGACTCCTGTCTGAAGGTTCAGTCTGTGAAGGTTCAGTCTGTGATGATGTGACTCCTGTCTGAAGGTTCAGTCTGAGATGATGTGACTCCTGTCTGAAGGTTCAGTCTGTGAAGGTTCAGTCTGAGATGATGTGACTCCTGTCTGAAGGTTCAGTCTGTGAAGGTTCAGTCTGTGATGATGTGACTCCTGTCTGAAGGTTCAGTCTGAGATGATGTGACTCCTGTCTGAAGGTTCAGTCTGTGAAGGTTCAGTCTGAGATGATGTGACTCCTGTCTGAAGGTTCAGTCTGTGAAGGTTCAGTCTGAGATGATGTGACTCCTGTCTGAAGGTTCAGTCTGTGAAGGTTCAGTCTGAGATGATGTGACTCCTGTCTGGAGGTTCAGTCTGTGAAGGTTCAGTCTGTGATGATGTGACTCCTGTCTGAAGGTTCAGTCTGAGATGATGTGACTCCTGTCTGAAGGTTCAGTCTGTGATGATGTGACTCCTGTCTGAAGGTTCAGTCTGTGATGATGTGACTCCTGTCTGAAGGTTCAGTCTGAGATGATGTGACTCCTGTCTGAAGGTTCAGTCTGTGATGATGTGACTCCTGTCTGAAGGTTCAGTCTGTGATGATGTGACTCCTGTCTGAAGGTTCAGTCTGTGATGATGTGACTCCTGTCTGGAGGTTCAGTCTGTGAAGGTTCAGTCTGTGATGATGTGACTCCTGTCTGAAGGTTCAGTCTGTGAAGGTTCAGTCTGTGATGATGTGACTCCTGTCTGAAGGTTCAGTCTGTGATGATGTGACTCCTGTCTGAAGGTTCAGTCTGTGAAGGTTCAGTCTGTGATGATGTGACTCCTGTCTGAAGGTTCAGTCTGTGAAGGTTCAGTCTGAGATGATGTGACTCCTGTCTGAAGGTTCAGTCTGTGAAGGTTCAGTCTGTGATGATGTGACTCCTGTCTGAAGGTTCAGTCTGTGAAGGTTCAGTCTGAGATGATGTGACTCCTGTCTGAAGGTTCAGTCTGTGAAGGTTCAGTCTGTGATGATGTGACTCCTGTCTGAAGGTTCAGTCTGTGAAGGTTCAGTCTGTGATGATGTGACTCCTGTCTGAAGGTTCAGTCTGTGAAGGTTCAGTCTGTGATGATGTGACTCCTGTCTGAAGGTTCAGTCTGTGATGATGTGACTCCTGTCTGAAGGTTCAGTCTGTGAAGGTTCAGTCTGTGATGATGTGACTCCTGTCTGAAGGTTCAGTCTGTGAAGGTTCAGTCTGAGATGATGTGACTCCTGTCTGAAGGTTCAGTCTGTGAAGGTTCAGTCTGTGATGATGTGACTCCTGTCTGAAGGTTCAGTCTGTGAAGGTTCAGTCTGAGATGATGTGACTCCTGTCTGAAGGTTCAGTCTGAGATGATGTGACTCCTGTCTGAAGGTTCAGTCTGTGAAGGTTCAGTCTGAGATGATGTGACTCCTGTCTGAAGGTTCAGTCTGAGATGATGTGACTCCTGTCTGAAGGTTCAGTCTGAGATGATGTGACTCCTGTCTGAAGGTTCAGTCTGTGAAGGTTCAGTCTGAGATGATGTGACTCCTGTCTGAAGGTTCAGTCTGAGATGATGTGACTCCTGTCTGAAGGTTCAGTCTGCTTACAGCATATAAACAGGAACATGCAGCGGATTTGTCCTAATTTATTACACTACATGACATTATTTACACAAATGACTGTGTTGAAAGGTAGCTTGGATGTTAGTTGTATTAATCTCTTGAGGGTAACCTTTAACAAAACGTTTAATGTTAATATAATTTACCTTTTAGTGCTGTCCTGACTGCTGTCACGTAGGACACCGCCATGTTTGTTGAGTAATCTCGGTCGCGCATGCGCAGTGGCTCTCTGAGATCTCAGAGAGAGCGAGAGAGAGAGAGAGAGAGAGAGAGAGAGAGCGAGAGAGCGAGAGAGACAGAGAGAGAGAGAGAGAGAGAGAGAGAGAGAGAGAGAGAGAGAGAGAGGAGAGAGAGAGAGAGAGAGAGAGAGAGAGAGAGAGAGAGAGAGAGAGAGAGAGAGAGAGAGAGAGAGAGAGAGAGAGAGAGAGTGAGAGAGAGAGAGAGAGAGAGAGAGAGAGAGAGAGAGAGAGAGAGAGAGAGAGAGAGAGAGAGAGAGAGAGAGAGAGAGAGAGAGAGAGAGAGAGTGAGAGAGAGAGAGAGAGAGAGAGAGAGTGAGAGAGAGAGAGAGAGAGTGAGTGAGAGAGAGAGAGAGAGAGAGAAAGAGACTTTTATTTACTCCTCTACTTCATGTTTTTTTGGGGGGGGTTTGTTGTTTTTTACATTTATCCTTTGATATTGCAATATATTGTTATTCATGTTTTTTTCTTTTAAAATATTTAAATATTGTAATTTGCTTAATGAATTGTATATACTGTATATAGATGTTTTTGTTTTGTTCTTTTTCATTTATTATTGAATTGACGCTTTGGCAATATTGTTCACCTGACAGTCATGCCAATAAAGCAAATTGAATTGGATTGAATTGAGAGAGAGAGGCAGAGAAAGAGAAAGAGAGGAGAGAGAGAGAGGGGGGAGAAAGAGGGAGAGAGAGAGAGAGAGAGAGAAAGAGAAAGAGAGGAGAGAGAGAGGGGGGAGAAAGAGGGAGAGAAAGAGAGAAAGAGAGAGAAAGAAAGAGAAAGAGAAAGAGATAGAAAGAGAAAGAGAGAGAAAGAGAGATGGAGAGATAGAGAGAGAGAGAAAGAAAGAGAGAAAGAGAAAGAGAAAAAGAGAAAGAGAAAGAAAGGGAGAGAAAGAGAGATAGAGAAAGAGAAAGAAAGGGAGAAAAAGAGAGAAAGAAAAAGAGATAGAGAGAAAGATAGAGAGAGAAAGAGAAAGAAAGAAAAAGAGATAGAGAAAGAGATAGAGAGAGAAAGAGAGAAAGAGAAAGAGAAAGAGAAAGAGAGAGAAAGAGAAAGAAAGGGAGAGAAAGAGATAGAAAGAGAAAGAGAAAGAAAGAAAGAGATAGAGAGAGAAAGAGATAGAGAAAGAGAAAGAGAGAAAGAGAAAGAGAAAGAAAGGGAGAGAAAGAGAGAGATAGAAAGAGAGAGAAAGAGAGAGAAAGAAAGGGAGAGAAAGAGAGAGATAGAGAGAGAAAGAGAGATAGAAAGAGAAAGAGAAAGAGAGAGAGAAAGAGAGAGAAAGAGAGAGAGATAGAGAGAGAAAGAGAGAGAAAGAAAGGGAGAGAAAGAGATAGAAAGAGAAAAAGAAAGAGAGAGAAAGAGAAAGAAAGGGAGAGAAAGAGAGATAGAAAGAGAAAGAGAAAGAGAAAAAGAAAGAAAAAGAGATAGAGAAAGAGAGAGAAAGAGAGAGAGATAGAGAGAAAGAGAGAGAAAGAAAGGGAGAGAAAGAGAGAGAGAGAAAGAGAGAAAGAGTGAGTATAGTGCAGAAGAGACTGTTAAGAGTGAGTATAGTGCAGAGTAACTCCAGTAGCTTAGTCTATGAAAGTGCACTATGTGGACAACACTGATGTTCTGCAGGAAGGCATGAACAGCACAAAAATACAAAGCTAAGCAAGTTGTGTTTGTCAACATTTTTATTTATTTAACCAACATTTCCACTCACTTCATGTCATACTTTTACAAAAAAGACATATAACTTGAAACCATGGCGGTAAGTAAAGCCTCAAATATACAGTTATGGATAAACAGTTACACTATTCAGGGCAGTTCCCTTGACTGAGAGCCAAACAGACATAAACAGGATAGAAAGCAGCATATTTACAAAAGTCTGACTAAGAAACGTCTTTTGTTTTATCTTAAAGAGCCCCACAATCGTCTGTACAGTACACGTCCAATAACATCTCCAATGCTACTGCTATGTATGTGTTGTTACATATGAGCATTCAAAAACATCTTGAACATTATTGTTGAGGTTTAATAATCAACAAATCGTGGAAGCCGGAGGAGTTTAATCGTCCAGATTGTAGTTGGGGTTGACGACCAGAACGACTTCCTCTTCTGTGCTCGCAGATTCTGAGCCCTTCAGCCCCGACGGAGACAGCTCGATGAGGATGTGATCCTGGAGGAGGCAGGTCACACACACGGTTAAATTACGTTCAAATTTAAAATGACTGCTAGGAGGAAATGTGTGGTTGTGTTTTTTGCGGCGGTTGAACTCACATAGTGCACCAGCCTGTGGAGGACCTTCTCTATCAGACCCTTCTTATTGACGAGCTCCTCCTCGGAGTCGATCTCTGACTCGATCTCCTTCAGGTACCAGTTCACCACCGCACTCTTCTTCAGCTCCTCCTCTTCCTCGGCTGAAATGCAGACAGCAGTGAAGAGGTTAGACTGAATAATGATTTTAAAAAAAGACTATTAAGTTATTTTCAGAGAGGCGTCTCCTACCTTCCTCCGCCCGGCGCAAATGCAGGACCAGCAGGTTGGAGATGCGTCTGTACTCGGGGAAGGACAGGCGGAGAGACGGTTTGGGCTGGCTGCCGGTCTCCGCGTGGCCGTTCACGCCGTTGACATGTCCGTTAATTCCATTGGCGAGCCCGTTAACACCTTCCGCATGGCCGTTTACGGCATTCACTCCGTTGGGGACGGCGTTTCCTGTGGATAAAAAACAAATTTGCTTCAGATAAAACCTGGATCTTATCTCCAGACACAAACTACAGGTCTAGTATAGTAGGTATAGAGAGTGAGCATTTGTGTGCGTCTGTACCATCCTCCTGCTGCTGCTCGTCTTCCTCCAGTTCGTCGTCCTGCTCCAGGTTGATGTCGGGCGTCTCCACTCTGATGATGGATTTGTTCAGAAGACGGAAGGCTTCCTTCACATGTTTGGGCTGCACCTGAAGACACGAAGAGAAAAGCAAAACTTGTAATATGCTTGGGGACGTATGCTCACTTCCAGCTTCATACTTGTACTTTTGGTTTCTACTAGAACATGTTTCCATGCTTTAATGTTCAAAGAACACATTATTATTCTCATACGGTCTGAATATACCTGTGTCCACCCTCTGTCTGAAACGCTCTGTTTTAGCGTCTGTCTCTTTAAGACCCCCTCTTGAAAAAGTCCAGTTTGCTCCGATTGGCTTGTGAGAAAAATATGATGCACCTTTACAAAGGTAGTTCTCACGCTGTGGGCGATATATTCTAATGTTGAATCAGTTCCCAGGTTTTAAATGTATACTTGCAGCTCGCTTTATGCAGAACTGTCACTTTATGCATTACATTTTCTCCTGTATCCAAGTGTGTCGAACTTTTATAGTGTCTGTTCAAATCATTGTTGGCAGGTACTCACCTCGTCGCAGCAGTGCATGCGCGCCATGCCCTCTGAGAGGCGGATCATGCTCTCCAGCTGTCGCACCGTTATTCTCCAGGCCGACTTGGTCACACCCCCGGAGCCGTCGCGCTGTCGGAGGCGCTTGTACTGCTCGACGATGAACTCTTCGGATTCGCTGGAGATCTACATATGTGGAATACGCAGTGGTAAATCACAAGCATACAAATTGTTAACCCTGATCTCTAAACACACACACACACACACACACGATCTGTGCAGGCAGACGCACACCTTGGGTTTGAACTGCCTCGCAAAGAGCAGGTATCTGCGGATCTCGTCCAGAGAGTACAGTCTGTCCACAGACTCCTCTAGGCGGGAGTGCAGGTCCACGATGCGTCTGGCGATGGCGTAGTCCGTCACCTGAGATACACACAGACGCACATGCAGATAAAACGTTAATAATCCCTGTAGGACAATGGGATTGTTATAGCATCAGATAAGAGCATGCAAAAAAGAAAGGATTTATAAGAATACAACAAATAAGAATGCAGACAATTAAACAGCTGAACATGAAATTAAATGCAAGAATGAAAAATAGAACAAATGCACAGACTGTAAACGCGTACCTCATTGCAGTCGTCCACCAGGATGAAGAAGAGGTCGAAGCGGCTCATGATGGGGGCGCTCAGGTTGACGTTCTGCTTCAGGCTCTTGCTGCGGTCGTAGCGTCCACCGACGGGGTTGGCGGCAGCCAGGATGGAGGTGCGAGCATTCAGGGTGGCCTGGAGGAGACGGACAGTCTGGTTATTCTGCTGCAGACATGACTGAATGGCTTCCTTTTCATTTTGGCTTCTTGTGCATCTTGAAAGGAAGTTGCACTGTAACTGTTTTAGTTGCACTGGATTTGCATATCATGCTATAGAAATGTTTTTTATCTAGTCCTTTATGAGCATTAAGAAGTTTTCTCCTGACCAAAACGAGGTCTAGTATTTACAAGAAAACATAAAAAGTTTTTTTTGGATCTTTACTTCTGGCCTTCACCACAACGGAGTCAAGAAAACACATTTGGAGGAATTTCTATAATTCTTCAACAGACCAAAACATCATGATCTTTAACAGACTGCGAGGTTTGATGTACTTATGTACACATTATTAATGTGCCTAAAAACATTAGCGTCTCTCCCTTTTATATTATTTCAACGTTCAGTGTAATCCGGCTGCGTCACCTTGACTCCAGCCTTGGTGATGCTGATGGTCTGCTGTTCCATGGCTTCATGGATGGCCACCTGGTCCTTGATGTCCATCTTGTCAAACTCATCAATGCAGCACACGCCCTGGAAGAAAACACCGTCATTAATACCTCTTGAATACACTTAATGTCCTTCACGGTCTGCTTGATGAGTCTTTAACACTCACGTTGTCAGCCAGCATCAGAGCTCCAGCCTCGATGACGAACTCGTGGGACTCCTCGTCTCGGACCACGGCTGCCGTCAGACCTGCAGCGGTGCTGGCCTTGCCGCTGGTGTACACCGCTCTGGGGCTGAACTCCTCCACGTGCCTGCACACACACACATTTTAATCACCATTCAGACAGATCTGTGGACAGAGTCAATGCTGTCAGAACCTACATTTGATGGATTACAATCAGGGATGTCACGAGAACCGATACTTCAGGACCAATTTAAAATAGACAATTGAGAGGGAATTATGACCTGATTAATAACTTCCTAACAAAAACCAGTATGCAAACGGTAATAAAGGAGTGGATGTTGAAGCACATGGGATTTGTTTTACTTTTGCATTTCAACGAGGTTTTGAATTGTTACCGAGAATCATGGAATTTCACCGGTATCGGTATCGACTACAACATTTCTGGTAGTTACTGGAAATGTCTCTACGTCGTGTCACATACTTGAGGAACTGGCTCTTTGCGGTACTGGGGTCTCCGACGATGCAGACGTTGACGTCTCCCCTCAGCGAGGTCCTCTCCATGGTCGTTTTGGGAACGCCTCCGAACAGCATCAGCAGGATGCCGCGCTTCACCTCGTCGTTGCCTGTAAAAAACACACTCGTCATTTAACTGAAAATTCGCGGCTTCACAATGAAAATGTTCGACGACGGGGCGAAGCACTGACCGTGGATGGTGGGGAAGAGGCTGGTGCACAGGTTGTGGTACAAGTTCTTGTCCTGGCTCATCTCAAACACTTTCTCCCACTCCTTCTCCGTCATCTGGCTCTTGATGCTTTCTGCCGTCTGCTCCTCATCTCGCAGCTCCTTACCGCCAAACTACAACAAGAAAAAAAAAAACTTTTAATTGAACATGTTTGGATGAGAACAAAACTGTGGGTGTGATTACTATGGAAATGCGTTCATTATTAGCTTGTGTGTGCGTCTCTTACTCGTGGGTTGGTCGGGGCCACGTTGCAGGCCAGGAAGGCCAGTCTGTATGAAAGCTCTCTGACTCCCAGAGCTTTCAGTCCTCTCAGACCGTCAGCGTCAAAGCCCTGGGGTCCAGTTACACGGGTGCTGGTCTCTGCTCGCACACCTGGAGACGGGACGCCCATACAGACGGTCATCAGTTGTCGAATGTGATTTGTTCAAGTAATTTCTTGCTTTCACACTACGGCTGTGTCCCAAATCATTCACTCATTCACTACTCCCTACTCACTATCCAGGGAGTTGTACATGGAGGACTATTGGTGCCTTCAAATGGGGTCGCGTTTACTGTGTTCATGAGGAGAGTCCATAAGAACGCCCCCCTCTTGTGGTATTCACGACCTCGTAGGTGGACTCACTACATAGTCCACTAGATAACGAGTAGTGAATGATATCGGACCCATCCTATGTCACAATCTGTGACAATTTAAGTGACCTGAATGCTCAAAGTGTGTGGTCAAGATCATACCGGGAGTGCTGAGCTGAGAGACGTCCGGCACGACAATGAGGGACCCGATGAAGTCACAGCGGTCTCCGGCCTGAGCCGTCTCCACCGCCTCGGCCCTCAGGACGACCTCCAGGGAGCGTGGGATCGAACCGCGAGGCAGCTCCGCCTGCGTCTCCTGGATACGCACCTGAACACACAAGAGTTTAAGACTCAATCAGAAACCTTCAAGCTGTCATCAGTACACCCGTTTATGAGAGACACATGTCCTCGCTCATAGTTACCTTCTGGAAGTCGACAAACTTGGATTTGTGCGTGTCGAGGTGGAAGCGAGAGCGGTTGTTGCAGACGGGGTTTCTGCAGATGGTCGGTGGCGAGTATTTGAACTGCTGAGGGACGTCTTTGATCAGCGCCTGGCAGTCCATGCACAGGAAGGTGCCACTCACCTACAACAGACAAGCATCAACATTACTATATCTCACATCACAGCTTTGGTTTGTTTGTTTTTTTAAGCACCTCCATGCTGCCTGCAGGATATCTTACCAGTTCAGGGTGTACCGGGTGTGTCCTCACCACCTGACCACTGATCCTCACCAGGGTGCCAATACGCATGGATGACAGCTCACGGATCCTAGATCACACACAGGAAAAGGGGTTGATATATTGCTCTAGCTTTGCTCGTTTTAATTTGAAATATAAAATGACAATTTCTACAGTATTCAACTCTGCCGTAATAAGGACCGCTACAGGAAATCATTCCTGCCCACGGCCATATCAACATACAACGACTCTCCTCTGTGCCGCGAGAGGACACTTATCTTCTGAGAGGCAATGCACGACGCATATTCTACTTAAATGTGCACAGCAGAAATATATCTTTAATTCTATTTTATAGTATTTTGATATCTATTATCTACCAAATCACACCAAAACCAGCAGCTGATAGCAGGTTAGTGTCGTGTGTCTTACTTGTGTCTGGTGGGCAGATCCTCCAGGGCTACGTAGAACTCTTTGTTGAGAGGAACATTCCCATGGTCCCGAGCAAAGTTGCGCACTGCTCGACACAGGAAGGGGTAGACTCTGAAAACAGAATCCTTCATGTTAACAAATACCAGCATCCTACGTATCGTGATACAGGGGTTACGATTCAATAGACCACGATATAGCTTTATACCGTAAGCAAGGCGATATATTTCAATTTTTTAAATCTAATTTTAGGAAAACTGTCATAGTATAAAGAACACACCATCGTATACATAATATCTAAGTAAAAGAATGTTAACTTTTTTATACAATCAGAACAGTGGGATCTGCATTTCCATTTATCACAGTCGCTGTAACATCATAGCACTACTTTGAGAGGACACATACACTGGAAGAGTGCATCATTTTAGAAATTAAATAAAGTATTGGTTCATCTTTACATATAAACTATTACTACGACATACAATATCAGAAAACATAATATCACGATACACGATATTTCATGCACACCTGCCTCTCTGTCTGTCTGTCTGCTGGTGATTCCAGGCTATATAGACATCTTATTATATATTATAGATACCACAAATAACACAATAAAAGCACTTTAAGTATTAACACTAAATACAAACACACCACCTTAAACACTAAAATGTTCCAGTGTGAATATTATTGGAGTATTATAGGCCAACTGTTTTTTGTATGTATTTCATTGTTTTTATTGGATTGTTTTCCACTGTTTGGTTAGGGGGTTTTCTGCACATGTAGTGTACTTCTTGTTGTTGTTGTTTAACTTTTGTTGTATTTTTTTTAATTATGTTAGTTTAGATCTTTCTTCCTTTTTTGTTATTGTTTTTTTTTCTCCTGGGGTTTGGGGGGAGAGGTCCTTTGTATAAGCCTGTGGCTTCTTGACCTCTCCTGACACATTTCTTGTTTTGTTTTTTTTCATTGACTGGACTTTGTGCAGTTTTATATATGTGCAAATACAAAAAATAATAACTATAGAAGATGCAGAGCCCAAGTATTATAATACAGTAATAAAATCACATCTTATGACAGATACAGTTTAACATGCTTAAAGAAATAATAAAGAAATAGGAATAAGTGGTAAGAGATTGCTGATACACACACCAACATGTGAATAAGAGGACTACTGACACTTATTTATTTTTCCACTTCAAGCACCAAATGACAGTGAAAGTGTTGCTCACTCCAGCATTGTGATCAGAGTTCAAACTGAGGCTGCAGGTGCAACAGTGATGGTGGAGTTTGATGGTGGTCTAACTCACCTGTAGTACTCCTCCTGGATGGTGGTAGCCAGCTCCTGGTTGAAGCCCTCCAGGTCTGTGAAGCTCACCAGCAGGGTGTTCCTCTCAGGCCGGATCAGCTCCTCAGCCTCCCGGACATACTTCACCTCCCCATCACCGGTCTGGAACCTGCACAGTTACAGGATAGATGATTATTTGAGGCACCACAGACCAGAGAGCATCTCCACTCACAGAGCACCTTCTGGTTTCACAACAGCTTCTTCTCAGCTACAATCAGACTGGTGGCAAAGGACATTAAAGAGGGACACAAACACCCCACACCTCACCTCCATATTGACACACAGTACACCTGGACTGTAATGCTGTGCAATATGCTGCCTTCCACTGTGTAATTGTCTGAAATATATTATTTATTTTTTAAAATATTTTTAAAAGTTCTTTAAACATGGTCATGGAGCATATATAATGTATATTTGTATTCTGTGGGTATCGTTCCTATGCAGATGGTAGTTTCGTTTATTTATTGATTACACTGAGGGCGTTTTATATTTTAATAATTTATTTATTTATTGTGTTGAGTTGAATGTGCTACTTATTTTGTACTTTAATAACCTTGTGCCCTTTCTACCTTTTTTCTTTTCTTAAAACTGACTCGGTGTAAACTGCTCAGGATTCCAAAGTACTTATTATAGGAGCAAATAAAACTCTTGAATTATTTATGATACACAGCATTAGATCCTCATAGTTACAGATAAAAAAATATACTTTAAAATGATGCATCGTGCGCTCAACTCGTGCACAGCCCCGTTCCGGCCCACAACAACACAATGAAGCCTGCTGACTTACTCCTCCAAGAAAGCCTGGAATAACTTCTGACATTTTTCAGCCAACTCGTCCTTCACCATCTCTCCAGCATTCTCCGCGGTTGCTGTGGCAACGTCCATGTTGAAACTGGAATACAAAGTTCAAAAACTTGTGCAAAAATAAACCCAGACCGAGCCGTACAGCTCCTCTCCAGACAGACTCACTGCAGCACGTTACAGTCCACCGACAACAGAGAGAGTCAGTTTCGCGCGAAAAAGAGAGACACGTGATCTTTGGCGCGCCGCGTTCGACCAATCGGTGAGGCCGTGCGAATGTTCTCCGTCTAACAGCCAATCAGGAGTTAGGATATCAAATGACGCGGGGTTCTTCTGCTCTGTTTCCCGCGGTACACTTCCTGTTTCAAGCCAATAAAGTTTAGGAGAAAAAATGTGTTTAAAATTTTTTTTTTTTATTATTTGTTCTCTTTTTGTCTGAACATTAGTACATTAAATTAATTTGACATAAGATGGACATAATACAGACAAGCAGTGGTGAAAGAAGTATTCAGATCTTTTACTTAAGTAAAAGTAGCAATACTACAGTGTATATATATATATATAAATATATATATAATATAATATACAAAATATAATATATAATATACAAAACTTTTGAATATATATATATATTTATCATCATCATCATCATTATTATTGTAGTGTCTCTAAATGACTACAGGTGTCTTGAGATAACTTCTGTTTTGATTCAACGCTATATAAAAATAGATTGAATTGAATTGAAGAAAATATTAATGTTATTATTGCATATAATAACAGTAACATCAGTATTGCCAATATGTGTGTAAGCCACAAATTGAATGTAGTGTTACAGTTCCCCATTGTGACCACTGTAGGGCAGTGAACACTCATAATTCGAAATACACTCATCAACAGTCAACTCAATCGAGAAACATCATCATACTAACATTTGCTTCTCATACAAAGGGAGCAAAGTGGGTGCTGGTATTTTGGGGTACAAATCTGTACCAGTTCAGCCTGAACTAAAGGTACAGTTACTGCAATAGACACCTAGGTGGTACAGGTAAAAAAGTATTCGTCCACCATTGGACGCGTTGGTTGGTGGGAAGCCAGCAGCAGCTGTTCTCTATGAAGGACGAGAGCCTTTAGGGACTGAATGTTTGATATTCAAAAGATAGCATTTGGGTGGAGAATCACCTCAAGAGTTAATATAAACTGTATTCTTGAGAGGAGTGTGTGCCGGGTCCAAAGAAAGCTGCCATCCCAAATGTCCTATCTTGTTTCTGTCTCATCACTTATTACTTACAGTAGGAGTAAACTGATGGTTTTCTGACTCAAATTCCAATTTTCCATGTAACTTACAGCGTAATATAACTTGGCCCATGAATCATCACTGGAGGAGGCTGTTTGTTAATAAGGACAAAGAAACAGAGCAATGCACCGTAGTAATATACTATAGTGGTTATAATGGTTGAGGGGAAAGTAGAGCCAAACTACATGCTATCATCATTTGCATGTCATAATACACTTTTATGTGCTATATCAATTAACAAGTTGTAAATATATTAAAACATGTCTTCATAATTTATCTGATTGTGAAATATAAAGTATTATATACATTTATTATATATTACATTCATGAAAAAAATATCTATTTATAGTTATTTTCTTTTCTTTTTCAGTAACAACTGAGCAAATACCATTTACTGATGAAGGCCATGAGATGCAGCTGAAAGCTCCTGTGGAAATCTAGTAAGTGGTCCTTGAGTTAAGAATTAGTTGCGAAACTGTTATTTCTGAGATTACTATATGAATGAACCCTCAAGATCAACAATTTCAAACCTTACCAGTGTAAGGATCTCTTTACGTATGTTTGTTCATATATAACTGAATATGACTACAGCTGTGTTATATTGTGTCAGTCATTCATTATCTGCTTGTGGATGCTTCATAAGAGGAGTTATACTTATAAAATGTCCTTGTATCTGCTTAAAACTACACGTTATTAATCCTTGCAGTCAGCCTCTGCAGGGTTCAGTCCCAGGACCATCTGTGACCGACCAACACTGATCTCTACTCTATTATTCCATTAATGTCTATTTCTGCTCCCAAGTCATTCTCACGTCTCCACCTGCTGAGGCCAATACAAACACTCCCGGCAGGCTATTGGTTTCACCTGTCACATTGTATGAATCCACCAGGAACCACGGAGGAAGTCATCGCAGGCCATTTGGATGCAACCCAGTCTTTCTCTCCCTCTTTATTTTTCCTTTTGTCTTGACCTCTGCTTTTCCCACGATTGTTCAACAGCAGGAAGCTCAGCTTGTCTGAGTATAAAGGGAACTTGACCATCTGTAGGCAAACACACACACGCACACACACACACACACACACACACACACACACACACACACACACACACACACACACACACACACACACGTACTCATACTCATACATGCACCACAAGAGCATCAGTGCCATCAAGGTTGGTGGGAAGGGCTTTTTATATGATATTTTTCTTTGTAATGTAATAAAATGGGTGTAAAAGCAACATATAAATGTACCTCAAAAATGTATTTAAGTAGAGGTATGTTCCATCACTGTTAGTACAATTACTGCTGCTACTATATAGTAATAAAACACACACAGCCGGTAGGTTCAGATCAAACACCGTCTGTAGTAACACTCGCTCATGTATTGTGGTGTATTCATGCAGCACTCACCAAACCAACGTGTGCTCCACGGAGAAGACAACCTTGATGGCGTCAGATTTGTGGCCGCACGTGAAAAACAAGACGACCGGAACAAACAGTTGCAAGAGCAGCAGGATATGAAAGAGGAGAGGGTAGAGATGGTTTAGAAAAGAGTCGTTTCCTGGTGTATTTGCATTCACACGGTGACACATTTTCATTGTTTTGGTGGTGGACCCCCCGATCGCACTCTGGACTGGCATTCAAGTTCATGGGTGCTCACAACCAAATCAATACTGACAAGGCAACCAAGCAGCATTTCAGCATTTTATACAATCCCTGACTGGTATAGTCGGTAAGTGAAGCTAAATGTGTCACTTGCTGTGAGAACCAGACTGAAGGCAAAAACAAGCAAGAAGTGAAATTAGTCTCACAGACCTGGCTAGTGACCACTGAGGAAACAATGTCTGCTGATGTCTGCAGTTCATAGATTTCAGACAGTATTGTTTGCCAAGTTTTGGAACCAAATATTGAAAATGAAGATCCACTAATGTAGGTGTAAAACCCCCCAAATTAAATCTGAAAGTCAGCACTTTGAAGGGGGAACAACACCTAAATGAAGAATTCCAACATGGCTTAATAAACCATATAATAATAATTGAGACTCAAAACTTTCAGACAAAATTCATAATTTGGTTATTAGATCATTTTATTACACGGCTGTTATGAGTACTGGATTCTGATTGGTCAATCATGGCGTTCTACGGTCTGTTATTTCTGTATAGCAGACCGTTGCTATGGGTGCAGTTCTGATGTCGGACTCTGGCGGACCGTTTTTGTGTCAACTTGTTGATTTTCTTTTAAGTAAGTAGCCGTGTAATAAGCGTGATAATGTACAGTTAGCAGGTCATTGTTGTGAAAGAAACCACTTCAGGGCAATGAGAGACCCTTACGTTTAGCATTGGCATCGCCCTGTTGTGTTTCTTTCACAACAATGACCGGCTCGTTGTACATTATCCCTTACGTATTTAAACTGGCCTACTCTCTCTAGAACTCATCATCACCCATCATATGTGTCTGTACAAATATGTTTCTGTCATGTCCTGTTGTTTTTAGATTATTTTATCTGTCAATGTTTTAACTGATTTTTGTAAGGTGTCCTTGGGTGTCCAGAAAGGCGCCACTAAATAAAATGTATTATTATTATTATTATTATTATTACGTATTTGTATCACTCATAATATCAAAACCCGGCTTGGGGCCCTTCTATGTGGAGTTTGCATGTTCTCCCCGTGTCAGCGTGGGTTTTCTCCAGGTTCTCAGGTTTCCTCCAACAGTCCACAGACATGCATCCATCATCCGTAACCACTTATCCTATTCAGGGTTGCAGGGGGCTGGAGCAGATCCCAGCTGACCTTGGGCGAAGGCGGGGTACACCCTGGATAGGTCGCCAGACTATCCCCGGGCTGACACATAAAGACAGACAACCATTCACGCTCACATTCACACCTACGGGCAATTTAGAGTCAACAATTAACCTGCATGTCTTCAGACTGTGGGAGGAAACCAGAGAACCCGGAGAAAACCCACGCTAACACGTGGAGAACATGCAAACTCCTGAATAGGATAAGCGGCTACAGATAATGAATGTATGGAACATTCATGAGAGCTAACAACATCCTGACTTTGACCACTTTACAGATTTACTGTATGTTTACACATCACCACTTTACTTGGTCATTCATGATGTCCTTCAGTGTGTCTCTCCTGCATGCTGTTAAACTGATTTATCCTGTAGCAGCTCTCTGCTGTGTGTGTTGGGGAGTGCGGAGCTGCTCGGGGTGTTTGATTGTCTTAGCTGCTTGTTTTTCCTAAAATGAGCTGCAGGAAGTCTTTCCTGTTTTGAATACACTATGAATAGAAGAGAGTTGTGTGTCTTTGTGTGTGTGAAGGAGAGAGAGACAGAGAGAGAAAGATATGGGGGCAGATAATATATGAAAAGGTACGTTTTCTGTCTACATTGGCTGTGTGTGAAATGGTTCCACAACCATTTCTGTACATATAAAGCCACAAAGCACATGATAGGACGCAGTTACAGCGATGCCACAGAATCAACTCCTCATTGTGATGCTGAGTAACTGTATTCTTCCTTTTTGCCTCTCTCACAACCCTCCTCTTCATCCTCTCTGCTCCAGGAAACAGGACACAGTAAACTTCCAGCTTCTGTTTCTCTCACTTCCAGGTGGAAGTAGGTATGTGGGAAGCACTTTGTATGTGTATGTGTGTGGGTGTATGAGTGCATTTAAGTAGTGGAAAAATGGACCTCCTGACCCCTTCATGCTCCCCTCGCTCTCACGTAGAAGAAGCAAACTGTTTATATCATCAACATAAATCTGCACACCCCAAAACAGTGACACAAACACACACACATAAACGCACAAATGCGTGTGACTCAGATATACCTGGCTTTCACTAGCACAGTTTCATTTTTCGAAAGAACTTGACTGTGTCCGTGCTCCGGATCAGTGGATTCAGATGTCAGGCGGCTGAGTGATCATGAATCAACACAAAGGGAGACGAGTTGATGATAATAAAGATTACGCCACAATGCCAACTGATTTCGACACTTATTTTTCAAAGAATCTGTATCTGTGAAGCACCAGCTCTGCGACCAAGCACACCACACACAAAGTAAACTGGTAGTGTTTCCAAAAAGATATCATGATTTGCAGCTTTGGATACAGTTGTCGGCCGATATTTAAACCACGTATGAGACCAAATAGATTGGATTCAGGCTTGTTCTTCCTATTCCACCTCTCCTGACCCTTTCCAATGTTTTTTCTGAGATAAAGCTTGCTTGATAAGTCTCAAAATTGTTTGTGTAATTGGGGCCTTACTGATATCTATCTCACCCACTGAGGGCGAGGGTGGCATTCGCTGTGGTTGAGTGGTTCAAGTACAAGTCAGGAATTCACAGTTTCACTCAGGATGCAAGAATCACAAGAAGACATTTTCACAAATACGGGTATTTTATTGCAAACATCAACAAGCACAGCAGCACTGAAAACAAACCTAACAACAGTATTTACAGGAGAACCCCCACGGTGAGGGAGAAGACGAGTCGTGGGCCAGCAGACTGCTTCTTACTTTCTCAAACACTTTGTGTAAACGTCCTTAACACACACACATATACACAGTATATACACAAATATATGTAGACAGCACAAGCAAACACTAGCTGGAATGTAAACTGGAGGACTCGGACTCTGTGGTCGTGGAAGCCCCTGGGCGTCTCCGTGGTAAAATCTTCAAACTGGATGCTCGGCTCAGAGTGAGGGCTCTGCGGGCCGAGCTCTTGAACCCGGCCCCCAGGAAGGCGTACAGCAGCGGGTTCAGGCAGCAGTGCGCGAACGCCATGGGCTCGGCCACCGACAGCCACACGCCCAGCACGGCCTCCAGGCTGCAGCCGCGGGGCAGCACCTCAAAGCGCAGCAGAGCATCCACGGAGATGCCCACTCCGTAGGGCAGCCAGCACACGAAGAAGCAGAGGACCAACGCGATGGTGGTCCTCACCGCTCGCCGCTTCTGCCTCTGGCCCCCGAGCGGGCCCCGGGTCAGCCTGGTGACGATGACGCAGTAACACACCAGGAGGACCAGGCCTGGGATCACCAGACCCACCAGCACCAGCTGCAGGTGGAAGATTGCAACCCAGAGAGGAGCGCTGTCTGCTGGGTAGAACCGCTGGCACAGAGTGGACCCCTCGCCTCCTTCCTGAGTCCGGGCAAACACCAGGTCAGGCACCGCCAGGAGGCCAGCGGGCAACCACGCACCTGCAGGGAGAGGAGAAGATAGAACAAAGTAAGGGACTGTGGGAGGAAGAAAGAAGAAGAGGAGAGTTGGGATAAAGAAAGCACCAACAGAAATCTTTCGACACTCACCCACATAAACCAGTCTGTGTGCCAGCAGCTGCCTCAGCCCACCGGTGTTGGTGTCCGTGGCTCGGACCACTGCCAGGTAGCGGTCCAGGCTGATGAACGCCAGGATGAGCACGCTGCCGTACAAGTTGACCGTGTAGATGACGTGCACGCCAACGCAGGTGGCCGCTCCGAAGCGCCAGTCGGACAGGGCCGAGTCCACGGCCCAGAACGGCAGCGCCAGAACGAAGAGGAGGTCAGCGGCAGAGAGGTGGAGGCGATACCGGTCCGTGAGGCTGCACTTTGACCTGTAGACCAACACGGGAGGGGAAACCATTACGCCCATTTCTTATTGGTTCAGACACAAAGACATTTATCAGATCAACCACCAACCCTGCACCTATTCTCTCACCTGCGTTGGCAGCCCAGCACTATGACGACCAGGCCGTTCCCAGTGATGCCCAGGATGAAGATGAGGGCGTAGACCACGGGCAAGAAGACCCGCTGGAGGTCAGCAGGCATCACGTGCTCCAGATCACAGGGCTCCTCCAGATCGCCCCCCATGTCACCAGAACCAGAGCCTGAGCCCGTGTCATTGATGTCGTAGTCGAAGACGATATGCTGGAGAGATGAAGATGATGATGATTAAGGGCAGGAAGCAAAAGAAAAATTGATCCGAAAAACAGATTTGTGAATTTACATAAAACCACGTCTGACTGACGACCTTACCTCATAATAGGACATGATGGAGGCAGTTCCTCTCCTCTCTCAGCTGAGTGAAGTTGAGACGTCTGTCTACAGGGGATATATAGTCGTGCTCACGCTCCTCCCCTCAACACTCCGACACATCTGTGTTCCTGCCGATACGTTTTTCCTGTTTTCGAGGTGTCAGGTGCTGATAGTGGTTCTATCACAGGATACCGCGTTGCGTGTGTGCGCTGCTTGAATTGTTTTGGCCCTGAGACCTCTGGGCTTGTGATAATCGGGACCTATTGGCAACAGGGAAGACTGCCGATGAGGATCAGACAATGTGTAATGTGTGTGTGTGTCTCTCCAAACTCCATGCTCTGTTGAATCAGAACAAGCAGCAGGAGTTTCAGCTCTCACCAGAGTGTGGACATACTTGTTTCAGTGTCTTGTGTGATTCATGCGAGGGAGACAGAGACGCAGGGAGAGGAGAAGGAATGGGAGATGATTATCAGCAGTTTAACGCTGTAACACTTCCTCTGATCTTTCACTGTCAACGGACCATGAGTGTGTGTTTGGGAAATTAGTGCGTCACCTTTCTGAGAGCAAAATAACACTTTGTTTTTTCACACACCAACACAATTTTTATTATGATTAGGGCTGTCAAAGTTAACGCGATAACGCAACTTCACTCTGACACCACTAATTTCTTCAACGCATTAACGCAACATGCAATTTTTAGGTTGTAGTGGGCTCAGTTTTTAAAGCTAGAGTGAAGATGCACCATATGAAACTAGAAAACTTAATGAATCCATTGGTACCAACCATGTCATACTAGCTTGTCACGAAGGAGGTTAAATAACGCTTCAAACTTGGGCTAGATATCGGCGAGGAAAAAACTGGCCATTATCAAAGGGGTCCCTTGACCTCTGACCTCAAGATATGTGACTGAAAATGGGTTCTATGGGTACCCACGAGTCTCCCCTTTACAGACATGCCCACTTTATGATAATCACATGCAGTTTAGAGCAAGTCATAGTCAAGTCAGCACACTGACACACTGACAGCTGTTGTTGTCTGTTGGGCTGCAGTTTGCCATGTTATGATTTGAGCATATTTGTTATTCTAAATGCAGTACCTGTGAGGGTTTCTGGACAATATTTGTCATTGTTTTGCGTTGTTAGTTGATTTTCAATAATATATACATACATTTGCATAAAGCAGCATATTTATCCACCCCCATGTTGATAAGAGTGTTAAGTACTTGACAAATCTCTGTGATTAATTGATCGATTGACAGCCCTAATAATAATAATGCAATAATAAAGTAAAAAGGAAAGGAATTCAATTTGACAAATTTTAACAGAATTTCCCCATTCTGTCTTTAAATTAATTAAATATAATTGAATTTTGGAATGAAATAGCAAATACTTGAAAATGTTATATTGTTATATTATTTACTCATCTGTCTGTCTGTCCAAGTTCCATTTCACAATTAATTTCCTTCCTGCTTTAACGTTTAGTTTCCATTTCATGACTGTTTCAATTCAAAGATGTGTACGCAGCACCAACTGCTCTGTGGATTTCACTTGATTTCTTTCTCTCTCTTTTCGCACTTTAATAAATGATATACTTATAGAATATGAAAAAAAAAAAAAAAATGGAAATAAAAATAAGATAAAATAATAATCAATGAAACAGAGGAGAGAGAAAAGAGTAAGTAAAATAACTGATTAAAAATCACTTGATTTTTAGGAGGCACACTGCTTACACATCTTTAGACAACCCATGGTGAAATGGAAACTGTAAAGTAAGAACCAATTAATTTCAATTTTAATAATTATAATGGCATTTCATAACGGATTATAATTAAACTCCATGTTCCACATCTATGTTTGTGATGCCGAGTCGATCAGCAGACACACTTCCTGGCTTGGCACTGGCAGTTCGGACTTTAAATCCCCATCCTCTCCCAATACAGTAATCCCACAAGTAAACAGCAACAACACCCACCCCCCAAAAAAACACTGTCAAACCTCAGTGCCTCAGTGCCTTCAACACTCAGTGCCTTATCTCTTGCTCATTTTCCCCACCCTTCCTCTACATTCACTGGTATCAGCGTCAACATCTTGAAAATAATATTGCTGTGTAAAAACACCTAGGTGTTTCTGGTTTATACTCATCAAAATGATCCAGATAACTCAGCGCCTGTACTGACTGTCTTAATTGAGGTCACGCTGCTGAATAAGCCTAATTTAAAGATGAAGTAGGCAAGTTGGAGCAAATATGATTTAAATAAAGGTTATTTTGATAAAATGGTCACTATATCCTGACAGTAGTGCATGAGACAGGTAATCTGAAAAAAATCATGTGCCTCTGTGTCCTCCGGTGCTCCTAACAGCATCTGCAAGATTTCACAGACTGGAGGAAAACAACCAATCAGAGCCGAGCTGGAGACTTGCCGTCTCTGAGCAGCTGTCAATCACTCGCAAACTCCAATCAAACGGTCAAACTAGGCAGTGCTGATCAAATATGAATCAATATTCTGTTACTGTAATGCCTATTTCTAAGGTAAAATGTTTCCAAAAACATCTTGTAGTGTACTGTTTAGCTGTAAAATTAGAAAGTTTGTGACCCAGCCGCCATGTTGAGATCAGCTGAGGAGACACCAAGCACCGCCCACCAGCCGGAGAAAACTATCTCATTTTACAGCTAAACAGTACACTACAAGATGTTGCTGAAAACATTTGAGGTGAGAAATAGGCATTACAGTAACAGAATATCGATTCATATTTGATCAGCGCTGCCTAGTTTGACCGTTTGATCGGAGTTTGCGAGTGATTGACAGCTGCCTCCGTTGAATGAACAGCCAATAGGAACGCTCTCTCTGAAATGACCTGTGATTGGCCAAAGTCTCCTGTCACAGATTGTTTAAAGCCTGAAAACAGAACCATGAGGAGGTGCAGAAGTGTAGGTTTCTCTCAGAACATTTGAATTACAATATGCTGAAATGTTATTATGGAATTTTTGTCCAATGATGCCAAAAACATTCTGCCTACTGTAGGTTTAAAGCAGACTTTGAGCTCTCAGTACAGGAAACACACAGGTGTAGGCTACATAATTACATCAATTAAAGGCTGCATCCATTTAGATGCACCAGGTGCAGAGTTTTGGTTATCATGCACACTGAGACACTAAACAATCATTAATGTTATTAATTACACCTGTACTTTTCTCTTCTTCTGTAAGAAAAAAGGCACACCAAATGGCACAGGGCTGATCTGCTGTAACCAGAGGTCTGATTCCTTCAGTAAGTGGCGCCACCATGTGGGCTTTTAGAGAAAGGGTCTTACACTGCCCTCTGATAAATATTAACTAATCCCATTACCATCTGAGCGTTCCAATACCCACCACACTATTTAGTATGCCAGAAAAGATATCCCAAAACATAGTATATCCAATGCAGTGTGCCAAAAGTACCAGGATGTCCTTCTACCTCCGGATATATGAGCAAGAGGGTCAAAGTTCAAGGCAAAACGTTATGATGAAGTAGTATGTCCCAAACGTATACATACTGCATGCAACGGAACGTACTTTAAAAGGGCAGCTGCAGTACGTACTAGTAAGTATAAAGAAAAAGTATGCGATGTGGAACGCACCCCTTGTTTACAGAACATTGCTCCTTTCCACAACCTGTCACCAGGAAATATTCATCCATTTAATATTCTTGGTAAACAGTAGTTGTTCATTCATACAGAAAGGGCCAATGTTCCCAAATCCACACTATCTACTAAAATGATGATCTTTAGATATTTTGCAGTTGTTATAAAAGTTGAAATACATCAATATTCCTTACTGTTGTGTACTAAGAGGAAATTATGCACCACTTTATTTTAGTATACTTCATTTTATCACTTTTTCTAGTGTGTAAAACCACCACACACTGAAAACCTGCTTGTTGTATTAAAAAAGGTACACAGTTATAGTTATCATGCTCGTGTAGGTCTACTGGGGATGGAAATGTTAAATCTGTCTATCATAGGGATATGGGTAAAAACAGTATTAATGTGAAAAAAAATAGTTTTTCACAATAGTTCTTTTAAATAAATGCTATTTGAAAATTCATGAAAAAAATAAATAACATGTAACTTAGTACGTGGAACTGCAGCAGCCAATAAACTCAGGTATATGCCTCCAGGTGAACAAGTATTTACAGAACAGAATAATAGCCAGGCTAACGTCACAGGTAAACGCTACATCACTGAACACTGTAGCTGTTAAACGAGCCACCTCGCTAACGTGTTTCTCTGACAATCCTGCTGCTGTTGCCCCGCAGCTGGGCAAGCAAGTCTCTGAATCCGCCCGTCCTCTTTGGCGCTTTCTGCACGGGTGGGACCTCTTTTGGCTCGATGGTTTCCATGGCGACTGTGGAGGGAATCAGCTCAACAGCCAGATTTGTGTCCGATTTATCGCTGACTTCTTGATCGCTACAACCCTCAAGACCAGGACTGCTGCTGTTGTGACCGCTGGTTGGGTCGACACTGATGTGTTGGCGGCGATTGTTGCTGTGGAGACGCTGCTGTTTAGCGATGCGAGGGCCCTGAGAACCGTCTCTTGTCCTCTTCCTCCTGTTCTTCTTCACTGGCTTCACTCTGACACGTCGTCTGAGGTTCCTGACGCAAAAAACGCAGCACATTCAATTAGTTTTTGTATGAAAACAGCAGGCTCAGTTTTAAGGCTAGAGTGAAGATACTGGTATCATATGAAATATAAAATCTAATGAATCCATTGGTACCAACCATGTCTTCCTACCTTGTCGCGAAGGAAGCTAAATAACGCTCCGTACTATTTTGGTGAGGAAAAACTGTCATGCCATTTTTCAAAGGAGTCCCTTGACCTCTGACTTCAAGATATGTGAATGAAAATGGGTTCTATGGGTACCCACGAGTCTCCCCTTTACAGACATGCCCACTTTATGATAATCACATGCAGTACATACATTTGCATAAAGCAAGCATATTTGATAAGAGTATTAAATACTTGACAAATTTCCCTTTAAGGTACACAAATAAAAAAATGTGCAATTAATCGCGGTTAATCATGGACAATCATGCGATTAAATATTTTGATCGATTGACAGCCCTAGTACAGATGCATTACCTCTGAAGGAAAGCGTGCGGCCTCGAGCAGGCTGATGATTCTTCCTCTCCCACGTATTGCGCAGGTCGATTTGCCCCATTCTTGACCTCAAGTCTTTTCTTAACCAGTTGTACGTGGATCGAAAGCTTCCTGACAAAACAGAGAGGTGCTGTTATAATGAGCTGACAGCACATGACTTTGCGTGGCTACTGGTGTTCCACCTTAACGCCACACACACAAGCAGTCTCAGTCTCACCCTCTTGCATTAGGTAGCCTCCTCGGTCTCCACTTCTTCATCAGGACCCACTGGTCACATGTCAGGGACTTGGGATCTGAAAAACAAACCAGAAAGAAGACCTGTTTCATCTAAAAAAATAAACGTTTTTGTCTCACTGCGACGATATTTACTGCTGCATATATTTACTGCTGCATATATTTACTGCTGCACGTTGGATGTAATGAATGAAATGCAGCAGAGGAAAATGAAACTAAAAGCGTCTGTCTCCACAGTAAATCATCTGTTGAGTGATTGATGGTTATTTATTTGTGCTTTAGAACGTAACCGCCATGAAACCATCAGAAAATAACTTTTCTTTCTGTCATTCACAGCCCCATCGTGATGTCTCCCTTTTTTAACATTACCGCTCGCCCTTGCGATCTCTCTCTCTCTCATTTTCTTTCTCTGTTTTTTAATGAGTCAAGAGGCCAACAGCAGACTCTAACTTACTTCCAATGTTATCAAACAAAGAGACATGTTCTCCCCTCGTCCTAAAAGGGTCCTAAATCGATACTAGAGTACTTCCTTGTGTATGAGTGAAGCAGTACGTGAGTTGAAGCCGTTGAAGCAGCAGTGCTGTGTGTGTGTTTCACCAATTAGCGATGATCATCCCTGCAAACTCCACCCCAAAAGTTCCTGTACTTTTAGAAAAGTACTACCCCACGATCAGGACCTTTTTTGACGGAGTAAAATGTCCCCGGATCTTAATTTAGACCCTGGTCCCTGCAGTGGAAATGCAATGAGTTCCTTAAAAGGTTCTTAGTTCCGAGGTGAAGCTACTTGTGCTGGATATGAGGCTTTTGGAGCCCACGCAGACATTAACATTTTCATCCCGTTGCTGGAAAAAAAAGGAAGAAGTGCACTCACCATTGTTTAAGAGTTTATTTTTTAACGGTGCTTTCATCTTCTTTGCCTTCTGGTAGCGAGCCTTGCAGGCCGAGCACAAGCCCTTCGAGGGCCTCAGCTTCTTGGGGGAGGCGCTGCGTAGGAGGGAAGGACCAGAAGCTACGCTGCTGTTGACAGAGCTGCAGTCTTCATCCGACCCGTCCACTCCTCCGTCGGCCACCTCTACAAACTTTCCTTCGTCCTCCTCGGCGACGCGTTTTGCATCGAGCGAGCTGTTGATGATGTCGATGATGTCGAGGCCCTTCCCCTCGTCTGCATCGACTACGCCGTCGTCTTCTTTGGTCTTCCTCAGCTCTGTCTTCTGTCTCCTACCCCTCAACTTGCGCTCGATAACTCCTTCATCTGGGCTGGGACTTCTCCTCTTGGAGGCCTTTGGTGGTCTGGAGGAGCGTCGGGGATACATGGGGCTTTTCCTCTCCAGACAATACTCAAATGACCTGTGACAGAGAGCAACAGTGGATATCTGTGATAAAGCACCTGTGAAGTGTAATACATTGGTATGTGATCACTAAGGCTTTATCTTATTTCACAATTTAAACCTGCAGTAGGCAGAATGTTTTTGGCAAATCCATAATAACCTTTCAGCATATTGTAATTCAAGTGTTCTGAGAAATAACTAGACTTCTACTCCTCCTCATGGCTCTGTTTTCAGGCTTTAGAAAATCTAACCCGTGACGGGAGACTTTGGCCAGTCTAGGGTGACCAGGTGTCCCACTTTACAACGGACTGCACAGCATTTTTATCCCCTGTAACACATCCCACATATTGAGACGATGTCCTACATTTTCATTGGCTCTAGTTTTTAAAAGTCAAACCACTGCAGGACGGATGTTTTTTTTTAAATCTGGCTTTTATCTAATGGCTGTGAAGAAAGCAGGGAAGGCTGTCATCACAGGGCTGTAAGTATTTATAAGCCGCTGAAAGGCAATTCTCAGAGTTTTTTTGTGAAATTTGGCAGTTATTTTTCAATTTCACACAGGGGGAATACGACATGAAGTATCACAAGAAACGTGCGTCTGGAAAAAAAAGATTAAGTTGATCTATGGATGCATTCGGGCAAAGCATAGAGATGTTACAAGATAAGGGGCAGAATAGGAATGTGTATTATTTAAGTTATACATTATATCAAAACTGTAGACTACCTCTCAGCCTTGGTAACGTGTCCCACACAAATAGAAAATAATATATATATAATATAGATATAATTAATAATAACTTTTTAAAATCACATTTGCTCCAATTCTACCCACTGCTGCTTTAACTGAGGTCACAGGCTGGAAACTATTTCATGTTTTATTGCGGTCTTACCTGGAATATTCAACACTTATGGAAAATGAATGAATGAACGACAACAAGCTGTCTGCCTCATACTTGCTGTCAGTCACAGGCCTGCAAAGACAACAAACCACTTTAATGATAGATGATCAAAACAGCGGAAGGAAAAAAAATACAGTACAATATTAGTCTTGTTCCTGTTCCTGCTTGATCTCAATTGTCAAGTCAATTTTATTCATATAGCCCAGGGGTCAGCAACCTTTACTATCAAACGACTTTTTTTCTCGTAAACTTCTGACTTTATTATCAAAATACGACTTTTTTTCTAGTAAACGTATGACTTTTTTTCTCTTAAACTTCTGACCTTATTCTCATAATATTACGACTTTATTCTCGTAATATTCTGACTTATTTTCTAGTAAACTTCTGACTTTATTCTCATAATATTACGACTTTATTCTCATATGACTTTTTTTTCTAGTAAACTTATGACTTTATTCTCATAATACTACGACTTTTTTTCTAGTAAACTTATGAATAATAAATAAATAATGAATAAAGTCATAAGTTTACAAGAAAAAAAGTCGTAATATTATGATGCCCCTCCTACCACAATCTGCTGTTTTAACACCATGTACAGTACAAACAGCTGACTACATATACAGGTAACTGTATTCTTGTATTCTTCCTTGACCCTCAGACATCAGGCAGCACCATACTGAAGCTGAAGCACATCAAGCACTGTACTATACTGAAGCTGAAGCACATCAAGCAGCACTATGCTGAAGCTGAAGCACATCAGGCACTGTACTATGCTGAAGCTGAAGCACATCAAGCACTGTACTATACTGAACACTACTATACACTACTTTACCCCACAGGCTTTGCTGTTAGCTCATGTTAGCATCTCGGCTAACATCTCGGTAAACAACCCTGGAGAAGTTACCAGGGCGACAGCAGCACTGAGATCGATATCACGTCATCACTGAAGCTACACTACGACTTTAAAACTTACTGTTTCTCAGCTCGGTCACATTTAACGTGACCTGACATGTTGAAAGATGTTGTTTTAGTGGCATCTAACAAATAGACAACAGAGCGAGGCGCTTACTTGTTAACAGACTGGCTCGAGCCAGTCGAGCTCGCGGACCTGAGGTTTGTTGTGCTCGAGGAACCTGCTTGAAGATGCGCGCGGAGGAAGGACCGGAAAGACTAGTGTCGATTCTTGTTCTTCTACGGTTATTTGATTTGATCCCCCCCAAAAAATAGCGCCTTAACGCCACCAAGCGGTTTAAAAAAAAAAAAAAAAAATACTTTATTTCAAAAGTTAAACACAATATATTCGCAGGTTCAGATTTTTTGTTACAATTCTGCAAAAAATATTTTACAGTATAAAAATAATATAAAAATAAATTATTAAAGGTCCCATATTATAAAAAAGTGAGATTCAATTTTTTTGTTATTATAAAGCAGGCTTAAGTCTTATATAAATACTGTCAAAGTATCGAAACACTCAATCCACAGGGAAATACACACAGCCTGCATTCAGAAACTCTGCATTTGAAACAAGCTGTCAGGATTTCTGCCCATTCGTGATGTCACGAATATACAATATTTAGACCCTTGACACAATTTTTTTACGAGTAAACATTCTAAATGTGTCCCAGTTTATTTCCTGGTTGCAGTGTATGTAAATAACATCAGAGCTCAAATAGCCAATGGGAGTGTGCAATATTGATGACATCACTGCAGCTCTTTTCTGATTGGTCAAACTGACTGAGTTACAACTAACCCAGTGTTACAAACCTCCCCGGTCTCCCCTTCAGTAGGCTACTATTAGAAAGTATATCAAATATCTTGTGTAAGTACAGTTTTGGACCATACCTGAACATATGGAATAATGTCTAAATTAAATATTACTTGTGTTAGTTGAATTGGACTAAAGGAATTACTATTAATTTATCACCACATACTTTACACATAGAGGTGTGACTTTTGAGTGAATTTAAAGGCAAAAGTGGAGATTTAATGGGTTTACTGCAGTACATATAAACACATTGTCTGACAAAACACTGCTGTTTATAGAGGTCAAAACTCCAGCGACTCTTGTAGTATAAGGAACAACTGTATTGTCTGCTTAATGCGTTTTGGCTTTTGGTCTTCATCATGGTCATCATTGGCCTGAATGTCCTGATGACGGTCCTTGACCGAAACGTTGACTAATAAAGCAGAGAAAAGTGTGTGCGGGAGAAAGTCATTTTTCATTTGAAAAAGTACATATTGGAGGGGATCTACTCCCAGCACCACAAACAATTTTGAGAATGTGCATGTTTACCTCTCTTTGAACATCATTGGCCTGAAACCACGTGACCATTAACCCAGCCCATCTATGTGTGGGTGCCCTGTTTTGCCTGTTTTTATCCCTCGTCTTCTACAAAACACTGCCATTTCCTCCACTGAACTCTCCCACAGTGACTCAGGTGCAGCATCGGTTGTGATTGCACACTTTCTTTTCTGTATGGGTGGCAATAAAGTAAATTACACATTAATGAAATCACTGGAAATCCGACTGTCAGCCGCTGAGGACTGCAATTGCCGCTCTTGTTAAAGCGAGGACTTTGAACACAAACAACTCTGCAACCCAGATAGAGAAACCTGAAGGGCAGGAATGACATACAGGAATTCAAAGCACAGAGAAAGGGGGCGTTTTCTTTGTCCATTTTTCCTTACATTGCCTCACACTTTCTTCTGTGTTGGATTCAGTGAGGCTGCAGACACAGAGCAAAGACAACAATGTGGAAAGCAGCGATGTCCGTGTTCCTGCTGCTAAACATGGCTATGCAGGTGATCGGTGCTGTAGATGGGACGAGGGAGCCAGAGGTGAAGGCGAAGACAGAGGAGGCTGAAGCCACCAACGCCGTTCCTGCAAGTGACGCTTCTCCTTCGGGTTTCTCGGGCAACCTGCTGGTCATACCTATGGATGGGAGTCACTGGGTGACTGTAAAGGCCATAGCCCAAGAAATAGGTCGCCGTGGACACCGGGTCACCGTGGTGATACCGGAGGTCAGCATACGGATGGGTCCAGGGAAACACTACGACACCGTGACCCATCCTGTTCCTTACGACAAGGCTTTCATTGACTCTGTCATGTCCTCGAACAAGGACCCCCTGCAACAATCGGAACAGTCTTTCACGGAGAAGATAAGCAAAAAATTCACACAAATCCAGAGAATAGCAGGCTTACTCCACAGCGGAGCAGAGGCCCTACTGTTCAATGCCAGTCTGATCTCACATCTGGCACAGCAGGTGAGTGCAAATACAGAGGTTGAACACAACATCAGGATCATGTGTAAAATCTAATACAATTCAATACAAAAGCCTTGCATTATACCGTATACTGAATTTGTGAGGCATTTGTTGAGATTATGTCTACTACTCTTGTACTACCTTTTGGGGCTGTGTATTGGATTGCTAAATACTGTAGTGTGTTTGTGTCATTGTGTACAATGTTTTGCACCTTTTCACTCTGCAGAACTTTGATGCCGTCCTAACAGACCCCATGGTGCCCACCGGCTCACTGATAGCTCGGAAATTTGGTGAGTTCTGCCACACTCGGATTATCTGTGCTCTAATACAGTAAGTCTGCACATTTTCTCACCAGTCATACATGAAATCATTTTGCAGGACTCCCCACTATAAATGTGCTGAGAGGAATTCCATGTCACTTGGATATGAAGGCTGCAGGCTGCCCCGCCCCACCTTCATATGTGCCCCGCTTCTTCACCAGAAACACAGACAGAATGAACTTCAAGCAGAGATTTTTCAACACTTTGGTGAGCACTTACAGCCAGTTGTGCATTATGCGTGAAGGATGGCCATGTTTCCATTCTGTAAAATGAACTCTACTCCAATTTATTAGGTAAAACACAGATTCTGTGTTGACCAAACTAATCCTTTTACTTCACATAAACTTGGACTGCTTGAATGTTTTTTGAACATTTATTTATTGCTCTGTGGTGCTTCTGACCTACAGGTGGCATTATTGGAGCCACTGCTATGCCGACTGTTCTTCTGGCGCTTTGATCAAATAGCCTATCAGTTCCTGGGAGAGGATGTGGGTGTAGCGGAAGTCCTGTCAGACTCTGCTATCTGGCTAATGAGGTTAGTAGGGTAGTGGATAGTGCAAAGGTAATTTGACTGTTGATTTATACCACCTAATCTCACTGAAAGAAAACATATCTTAGATTCTTTGTCTCATATTCAGATACATATTGTGATGCTGTGTTTAAACAGGATAGACTTCACACTGGAGTTCCCACGCCCTTTAATGCCAAATATTGTGCCAGTCGGTGGAATCAACTGCAACATGAGACACCCCCTGCCTGAGGTAAGGCCCGTCGAACATATTTCATCATAGTTTAACGAAATTAACACTGCAGCTGACCAATCAGAGCAGACTGGGCTTTTCGGGAGGGGAGGGGAGATCAGGAGCTCAAACAGAGCGTTTCAGACAGAGGGTGAAAAGAGGTGCTGCAGCACAGCCGGTACGACAAGAACAACGTTTTTTTTTAACATGAAAGCGTTTAAACATGTTCTAGTAGAAACCCAAAATACCAATACGCACCTGAAAATATGCATAATAGGTCCTCTTTAATGCAGGGAGATAAAAATGCTTGCTGGACCCTAGCGTATGTGTATTTGTTTTTGCAGGATCTGGAGTCCTGGGTGGCAGGAGAACATGGGTTTGTAGTGTTCACTCTGGGCACTATGGTGTCAGACCTGCCAGAAGAGACAACCTCCGTCTTCCTAGAGGCCTTTAGACAGATTCCACAGAAGGTACAGAAATATACATCAACATATATGATAATCCATTTTAAATTATACATCAATGAATCAAAAAAAGGAATAAATGACACTTATCTTCTTTTGTTAGGTAATATGGAGGCACACTGGGAAGGTTCCCGACAACGTCCCGGAAAATGTGAAGCTAATGAAATGGGTGCCTCAGAATGACCTGCTGGGTAAATCCACCGCTAGCACATCCTGAAATGTGAAGCTCACGACTCAAAACTGACCAACGGTGTGTCACGTAACGCAACATCTGATATCTTTGTGTGTTAGCACACCCTGGAGCCCGGGCTTTCATCACTCACGCTGGCTCGCATGGTCTCTTTGAGGGACTGTGTCACGCTATTCCCATGGTGATGGTGCCAATTGGGGGGGACCAGCCTGACAACGCGCAGAGGATTGCGAGCAGGGAAGCCGGAGTGGTGTTGGATATTTATTCGATCACTACAGAAAGCCTTCTTTGGGGACTGAATGAGGTCATCAATGACACCAGGTGAGGGGGGGGGAGGGGGTCAGAAGGTCGCTCACAATTATCTCATTAAAAAGAAGCTCCTTAAATCTTAGTGCTGATGATGATCATAATATAAAAGAATCTGCTTTTCATACCATCTACTTCTCTATGTTGTATTCTTCAACTCTTGCCATCAATCTGTTTATATCCAGGTATAAAGAGAACATGCAGAAGCTCTCGGCTCTCCATAAAGACCGGCCAATTGACCCACTCGACCTTTCAGTGTACTGGACAGAATTTGTGATGCGGCACAAAGGGGCAAAACATCTTAGACCTGCTGTCCATGACCTCAACTGGCTCCAGTACTACTGCCTGGATGTCATAGCGCTTCTGGCTACTGTGGTGCTGGTTTTCGTAATACTGTCAGTAAAATGCTTGAAACTATGCCTCCGGAAACTGAGCAGGAAGAGGAAGCTCGACTGACCTAGTGCTACCTTCATCTCAGCAATAACACTATGTCAAGGGAGATTAAAAAAAAACATCATTGTCATTAAAATACGAATGCAAAGTTAAGTTTGTTTATGGTTTTCTAGATGTGACCGGGTTTATGAAGAATAAGGGAAACCATGCATTGTCCAATGCTGGGAAACGAGGCGATTCCTCACGTAAAAACGTCCCTGTGGAGATGTTGTGGCGAAAGTAGATGTCTGTCCCTGGGTTGCAGGCTTTGTGGGCCCAGAACTGACTTTTTAATGAACTGTTTACAACTATCCCCGCCCCTAGCAGCCCTTACAGAGCTAACTGTTTTAGCATGTGGGTTTGAAGTTAGCATGAATCCAAAGCAACAAATTTAACAAGAGAAACTGCTACTTTAGGTTACGTAAGTCAAACCATTGTATTTACAATACAATGAACGCTAGGCAAAAAATTATCTTGACAAAAAAATGTTTATCTTTCTATTACCTGAAAATCAGTTGTTTGATCATAAAATCCATAATGTTGCTCACAGAGAAATGCCGCTTCTCCTGAGAGCTCAAATAGCCAATGGGAGCGTGCAATATTGATGACATCACTGCAGCTCTTTTCTGATTGGTCAAACTGACTGAGTTACAACTAACCCAGTGTTACAAACCTTCCCGGTCTCCCCTTCAGTAGGCTACTATTAGAAAGTATATCAAATATCTTGTGCAAGTACAGTTTTGGACCATACCTGAACATATGGAATAATGTCTACATTAAATATTACTTGTGTTAGTTGAATTGGACTAAAGGAATTACTATTAATTTATCACCACATGCTTTACACATAGAGGTGTGACTTTTGAGTGAATTTTAAAGACAAAAGTGGAGATTTAATTGGCTTGAATGTCCTGGTGAAGGTCCTTGACCGAAACGTTGACTAATAAAGCAGAGAAAAGTGTGTGCGGGAGAAAGTCATTTTTTATTTGGAAAAGTACATATTGGAGGGGATCTACTCCCAGCACCACAAACAATTTTGAGAATGTGCATGTTTACCTCTCTTTGAACATCATTGGCCTGAAACCACGTGACCATTAACCCAGCCCATCTATGTGTGGGTGCCCTGTTTTGCCTGTTTTTATCCCTCGTCTTCTACAAAACACTGCCATTTCCTCCACTGAACTCTCCCACAGTGACTCAGGTGCAGCATCGGTTGTGATTGCACACTTTTTTTTCTGTATGGGTGGCAATAAAGTAAATTACACATTAATTAAATCACCGGAAATCCGACTGTCAGCCGCTGAGGACTGCAATTGCCGCTCTTGTTAAAGCGAGGACTTTGAACACAAACAACTCTGCAACCCAGATAGAGAAACCTGAAGGGCAGGAATGACATACAGGAATTCAAAGCACAGAGAAAGGGGGCGTTTTCTTTGTCTATTTTTCCTTACATTGCCTCACACTTTCTTCTGTGTTGGATTCAGTGAGGCTGCAGACACAGAGCAAAGAGAACAATGTGGAAAGCGGCGATGTCCGTGTTCCTGCTGCTAAACATGGCTATGCAGGTGATCGGTGCTGTAGATGGGACGAGGGGGTCAGAGGTTAAGGCGAAGACAGAGGAGGCTGAAGCCACCAACGCCGTTCCTGCAAGTGACGCTTCTCCTTCGGGTTTCTCGGGCAACCTGCTGGTGATACCTATGGATTGGAGTCACTGGGTGACTGTAAAGGCCATAGCCCAAGAAATAGGTCGCCATGGACACCGGGTCACCGTGGTGATACCGGAGGTCAGCATACGGATGGGTCCAGGGAAACACTACGACACCGTGACCTATCCTGTTCCTTACGACAAGGCTTTCATTGAGTTTGTCATGTCCTTGAACAAGGACCCCCTGAAACAATCGGCACAGTCTTTCACGGAGAAGATAAGCAAAAAATTCACACAACTTCAAAGAATAGCAGGCTTACTCCACAGCGGAGCAGAGGCCCTACTGTTCAATGCCAGTCTGATCTCACATCTGGCACAGCAGGTGAGTGCAAATACAGAGGTTGAACACAACATCAGGATCATGTGTAAAATCTAATACAATTCAATACAATAGCTTTGCATTATACCGTATACTGAATTTGTGAGGCATTTGTTGAGATTATGTCTACTACTCTTGTACTACCTTTTGGGGCTGTGTATTGGATTGCATTATACTGTAGTGCGTTTGTGTCATTGTGTACAACCCCTGTATCGACTAAAGTTGGGAAAGTGTCAAAAGAGAAAGTACCGGTTATGCAGAAAAATGGCCCCTGTTATTGACATACTGATATAGGATATCAGTAGTTTGGTAATATTCATGTATCCACGTGTAAGTAGCATTTACTGCTCTAGCTGGTGGACGTGGAGCTTGTTTTAAAAGTTCCCATATTGTAAAAAGTGAGATTTTCATGTCTTTTATATTATAAAGCAGGTTTAAGTGCTTTATAAATACTGTTAAACTATCAAAACGCTCAATATACAGAGAAATACACACAGCCCGGATTCAGAAATTGTGCGTTTGAAACAAGCCGTTAGGATTTCTGTCCATTTGTGATGTCACAAATATACAATATTTAGACCATTACGCGGTTTTAAACGAAAGCAAAGCTGTCAGATAAATGTAGGGGAGTAAAAATTACAGGAATGGAAATGGAAATATTCAAGTAAACTTTCCACCACTGAGAGAAGGATGGTATGCTTTAGCAAAAATGCTGTGTCATCAGTTGACATGCTTCCCCTCGTCTGTAAAATCAATGCATACGTGTATGAAGTAGAAGGAAATGTGCTTTATTAGTGCATACTCTTGAAGATTTACACTGTTTTCCTATTTTTCTTTTGCACCTTTTCACTCTGCAGAACTTTGATGCCGTCCTAACAGACCCCATGGTGCCCACCGGCTCACTGATAGCTCGGAAATTCGGTGAGTTCTGCCACACTCGGATTATCTGTGCTCTAATACAGTACGTCTGCACATTTTCTCACCAGTCATACATGAAATCATTTTGCAGGACTCCCCACTATAAATGTGCTGAGAGGAATTCCATGTCACTTGGATATGAAGGCTGCAGGCTGCCCCGCCCCACCTTCATATGTGCCCCGCTTCTTCACCGGAAACACAGACAGAATGAACTTCAAGCAGAGATTTTTCAACACTTTGGTGAACACTTACAGCCAGTTGTGCATTATGCGTGAAGGATGGCCATGTTTCCATTCTGTAAAATGAACTCTACTCCAATTTATTAGGTAAAACACAGATTCTGTGTTGACCAAACTAATCATTTTACTTCACATAAACTTGGACTGCTTGAATGTTTTTTGTACATTCATTTATTGCTCTGTGGTGCTTCTGACCTACAGGTGGCATTATTGGAGCCACTGCTATGCCGACTGTTCTTCTGGCGCTTTGATCAAATAGCCTATCAGTTCCTGGGAGAGGATGTGGGTGTAGCGGAAGTCCTGTCAGACTCTGCTATCTGGCTAATGAGGTAATATGTACAAAGGCTATATATTGATGTTTGGGAGTAGAATACAACCTAGATTGAAGAATGTATGTAGAAGTTCGTAGACTCACATGATAAACAACGGAGGGATAGTGCAAAGGTAATTTGACTGTTGATTTATACCACCTAATCTCACTGAAAGAAAACATATCTTAGATTCTTTGTCTCATATTCAGATACATATTGTGATGCTGTGTTTAAACAGGTTAGACTTCACACTGGAGTTCCCACGCCCTATAATGCCTAATATAGTGCCAGTCGGTGGAATCAACTGCAACATGAGACACCCCCTGCCTGAGGTAAGGCCCGTCGAACATATTTCATCATAGTTAAACGAATTTAACACTGCAGCTGACCAATCAGAGCAGACTGGGCTTTTTGGGAGGGGAGGGGAGATCAGGAGCTCAAACAGAGCGTTTCAGACAGAGGGTGAAAAGAGGTGCTGCAGCACAGCCGGTACGACAAGAACAACGTTTTTTTTTAACATGAAAGCGTTTAAACATGTTCTAGTAGAAACCCAAAATACAAATACGCACCTGAAAATATGCATAATAGGTCCTCTTTAATGCAGGGAGATAAAAATGCTTGCTGGACCCTAGCGTATGTGCATTTGTTTTTGCAGGATCTGGAGTCCTGGGTGGCAGGAGAACATGGGTTTGTAGTGTTCACTCTGGGCACTATGGTGTCAGACCTGCCAGAAGAGACAACCTCCGTCTTCCTAGAGGCCTTTAGACAGATTCCACAGAAGGTACAGAAATATACATCAACATATATGATAATCCATTTTAAATTATACATCAATGAATCAAAAAAAGGAATAAATGACACTTATCTTCTTTTGTTAGGTAATATGGAGGCACACTGGGAAGGTTCCCGACAACGTCCCGGAAAATGTGAAGCTAATGAAATGGGTGCCTCAGAATGACCTGCTGGGTAAATCCACCGCTAGCACATCCTGAAATGTGAAGCTTACAACTCAAAACTGACCAACGGTGTGTCACGTAACGCAACATCTGATATCTTTGTGTGTTAGCACACCCTGGAGCCCGGGCTTTCATCACTCACGCTGGCTCGCATGGTCTCTTTGAGGGACTGTGTCACGCTATTCCCATGGTGATGGTGCCAATTGGGGGGGACCAGCCTGACAACGCGCAGAGGATTGCGAGCAGGGAAGCCGGAGTGGTGTTGGATATTTATTCGATCACTACAGAAAGCCTTCTTTGGGGACTGAATGAGGTCATCAATGACACCAGGTGAGGGGGGGGGGGGTCAGAAGGTTGCTTAAAAAGAAGCTCCTTAAATCTTAGTGCTGATGATGATCAAAATATAAAAGAATCTGCTTTTCATACCATCTACTTCTCTATGTTGTATTCTTCAACTCTTGCCATCAATCTGTTTATATTCAGGTATAAAGAGAACATGCAGAAGCTGTCGGCTCTCCATAAAGACCGGCCAATTGACCCACTCGACCTTTCAGTGTACTGGACAGAATTTGTGATGCGGCACAAAGGGGCAAAACATCTCAGAGCTGCTGTCCATGACCTCAACTGGCTCCAGTACTACTGCCTGGATGTCATAGCGCTTCTGGCTACTGTGGTGCTGGTTTTCGTAATACTGACAGTAAAATGCTTGAAACTATGCCTCCGGAAACTGAGCAGGAAGAGGAAGAACGACTGACCTGGTGCTACCTTCATCTCAGCAATAACACTATGTCAAGGGAGATTAAAAAAAAACATCAGTCATTAAAATATGAATGCAAAGTTAAGTTTGTTTATGGTTTTCTAGATGTGACCGGGTTTATGAAGAATAAGGGAAACCATGCAGTAATCAAAACAAATATTTAATAAACAGAAAATACAGAATATTATTAGACTCCATTATGGTCTGGGCTTGAGGGACAATGATGAGCATTAGTGGCCGCCCTTCTTGGGTGGGAACAGGGCGTACTCTACAGCCAGAGCAACAGTAAAGGCGGCAAAGCCCCACTTGAATCCTCTCAGCAGCACATCAGACAGAGGCACACTGCGAGCGAAGCCGCCCATGTATCTCCACGCCTCGTTGCTGCAGAGCGAGAGTGGCAGGAGAGAAAGATAGAGAGGAAGCAAGGTCAGGAATAAGAAGGACTTAAATATCAGCTATATTTCATGCAGGTAGAAATACTGACCGTGCCCACGGGTCCTTGAGGCCCCGGGCTGCCAGCCTCTGCTGTGTGAACTCCATTGGTGTTCCCTCTGTCTTCCACTGCCGCCAGTCTGGCATGGACGTCTTGTTGTGGCCGTGGTCACCTCCCATGCTGAAAACAGACACGGATATACGATTATATATAATTACTAGGGCTGTCAATTGATTAAAAATATTGAATCGCGATTGATCGCATGATTGTCCATAGTTAATTACGTCCTGATGTGTTTTAGTTCCATATGATGCCAGTATCTTCACTCTAGCTTTAAAGTTTTAAAACTCTTTGGTTTCCATCTTTGTTTACGTCTATAATGTACATGTAGCTTGGACATCTTTTCAAATGTGTTTTACTGTGAAGGGTCGTGGACATACTGTATCTTCAAAAATAAACTATGTTTTGGTGATCAAAGAGTTCATTTTGACCAAAGCTGCAGCTTATTTCTGCCATGTAAACGTAATCACCTGTGCAAAAGGCTCATACATTAAAATGATGATTAGTACAACTTTGTTTTACTTCTAAACACATTTTAATGCTCATTGTATAAACAGACATGTAAAACTATGCCACTGGTTAAACATTATGAGGTGAAGGTATTTAGCACCTGTCCTTATGGAAGTTAATCACGTTCAAGTTTAGTTTATTGATCACATACACATTGACATGGCAGTGAGATTCTTTGTTCCTGTTTGTTACTCTCTCATCCCTGTATAATAGACAATCGATCAATCAATCAATCAATTGAATAACAATAATGAAGTAAAATATAATCATCATTATAAACATTATAAATATATATAAAATATGAGGTAGGGAATACATACACAATTATAAAATAAATATAAGAGAACATACATAATATGCATGGCTGCTGTCTAACTGTCTATTGTAATACACCAGTTCACATTGAATTGGTTTAAACACATATTCTTGGTATTTTAGGTCTCTCAGGACAATATACAAGTTGACCCTAAATCTAAGTTTATACACTAAAGCTAAACCAATCAAAGCACTCTATAACATACCCAATTACAACCACTAATGTCACATCATACAGACATATACTTTATAATAAACTGTCCTTATTCCTTTTTTTTCTTGCATTTGTTTTCATTATTGTTTGTTTTTTTCCACAATATTTTTATTATGCTTTTAAACACAAACAAAACCAACAATAAATCAGCACACATTGGTCACAATAACTAAACACCAGATTTAGATCCCTAACACACAGTATACATAGCACCTAATATACTCAAAGAGGTGATTGTACACAATCACATATGTATTTGAACAATCAAAGCATCTATGTATGTGTATGTATGTATAGGGATAAGGAGGCGCTCAGTCCGTTACAATTTATCGCAGTCGACACTGATGCAACAAAACATTTTAAGAAAAATAAGAAAACAAAATAAATAAGTCAACAAATAAATATCTCGCCCTACGACACAAAAATGTCCCTTTGGCGAATTTTCAATATTGCAATCTATCAGACCCTTTAGTTCAAGTGTTTTCACCAACATATTTAAAAAAGGAAGTCTTAAAGAAATCATTTTACATTTAAATCTGTATGTTAGATATTCCATTGATATTAGCTCAAATATCAGTTTATACCACTCCACAACTGTTGGTGTTTTGTTTTTCCACTAATATGTTCATTGGGTTATTATCCTTATTGTATTTGTGAAAATAGGAAAACCCAATGTTTTCATTATTGTTGAAGCCACATCAATCAAACCCTGGCACAATTAGCTTTATTGATGTTTTTGTGTACTTTTCCTAATAAATAACTAAAGAAAACAAACCTGCTGACATTAAACATGCTGACATTAAACCTGCTAACATTAAACCTGCTGACATTAAACCTGCTGACATTAAACCTGCTGACATTAAACCTGCTGAAGCTCACTGGTGTTCAACGTTATTCAACGTTTGACACAAGCCTCACGTGGCTGGCTATCTTAATCCACTCACTGTTATTGATTACATTGATTACATAGCTAACGTACCTACCTTAAATAAAGCCTCCCTTCCTACTCAATTAATCTGATTATTGATTAAGTGCAGACAAACTGCTGTGTCGCAAAGCCTTCCCTCATAAATACAATTGAAGCATTTTGTCCTAAGACACAGTATCTACACCTTCATATGTGTTAGATAGCGTTGTCAGACACTGTGAAACAGCAATAAAGAAATGTAAACTTGTGTTTAAAAGGTAAAACTCGGTACCTGACTGGTTTGTTGTGACCTCTGTTGCTGGACTGAAGGTTTGCGACAGCTACCTTTGTTTTACGGTGGAACTACGGCACAGCAATAGGGACAAAATACCAAAGCGTCGCTTTAAAGGAGAGGGTGTTTTGTGCAAACCAATATAACAGCAGTGCAACACTTTTATGCATCTAGTAACACTATTTACGTTTATTTATAGTTGTAATATCAGTTTGTTTATTTGTAAACTGACAGACTCTTAAACAGATAAATCATATAACACTCTCTCTCTCACAAAAAGTGCAATAAACAAGTGCAATACTTCAATCAATGCAATATGTGCAATATAAAAAAAAAAAGCCTTTGCAATATTTTTATAGTATGCAACCTCTACTGCTCCCATATATATATGCATACATATATATATATATATGTATGTATATATATACATACATATATATATATACATACATATATATATATATATATGTATGTATATATATATACATACATATATATACATACATATATATATATATATATATATGTATGTATATATATATATATTGCTTCTATAGTTACCATATACCAAGTACTTCCTTTATTATTATACTGTATATTATTTGTAAATACACTATTGTTTTTATTTTATAATTTTTTTGCTACTTAACTTACTGTTTTCTTAATGGAGCTTCCCAGCAAAAAGTATTTCACACGATTGTACTTGTATAACCGGTGTGACAATAAACATCTTGAATCTTGAATCTTGAAACCGTAAGGAAGTATCTGTTTCAGCATTACAAAATAAAATACAATATTATTAATCTGTATATTTACTCCACATATTCATTACTGTTCAGGACCACAAGGGATCACTAGATGCTATCCTAATGTAAATACTTATTCAACTATCAACCTCCTGAGGTTGATGATTAGACTATTTTAATAGTCTACAGGCATTAATGACAAAAACATTTTATTTGTCCTTTATTATTCAAAGATTTTTAATTTCAATAACAAAGAACTTAAAAATTACAAAACAAAGGAAGCATGTTACGTTAAGATATTAAAGTAACAATTACTGTACATCAAAGACAGTCAATGTCAATCATCCATCATCACCATAGGAGCAGAGGCCAAGGTCCAGGCTAAAAACTAAAGGTGATCTTGCTTTTGACATTATAGTTCATGATTTTGAAAACAGCCCCAGAGACACAAAATCAGTGCAATTTAAAAAAAAAATCATTGCCATTTCCTGTGTTGCTTCTGTCTTTTGTCTCCATTTGTAGCACTTATGTTAAAAAAGCACTGTATGTTTACTAACCAACTTACAAAGGCAATGGAAAATATATTCTACATACTGTACATTTCAACAGTTTGTCACAACTAATTATCCAAGAAATTATTCAGACACACGTGTTACTATTAATCACATACAATTATGTACATTATTTGCAATAATAAATCACAGCGTCTTATAAGCAGGCCACTATGGTGTCTTGTTTCTTTGACAGTGCTTGTGGTTCCTGTACAGCTCAGTGTCCATGATGCTTGTTGGCCAAGTGTGTGTGTTTATACACTGGGCTCAGACTATGACACATAAAAGTAAATTAGAGTTTGCTTTTCGGGTTGAGCAGCTCCTTCATAGCGTCCAGGTTCTCCCCCTCTGGAGCCTCCGGCCATGCACTGTGGTCTGGAGACAAACACACAAGAATTTAGCATACTCTATATAGTATGCTGTATAGTAAATACCTTAAAGACCGACATGCGGATGCTTCAGCAAGATGTACGTACCGGGTATCTCCCACGGGGAGTTGTACAGACTCTGTCCAGCATCAACCCTCAGGGTGGCTCCGGAGATGAAGGAGGCAGCGGGAGAGAGCAGGAAACACACTGCTGATGAGATCTGAACATAGAAACACAATTAAAACAAACAAACAGAAGAAATCACTACAGTCTGTGACACTGCAACAAAGCAACAGACACAAAGCACATACTCTGCATCTATTGCTCTCGATTACCAGTTATTTTCTATTTAAATCAACTGAAACTTCTCCCGTGTTGCCAAGCGTGTAGGAAAACTACATTGACCGACGTGAAAACGTCAATGGCTCTAAAGTCACTAAACGGTTAAAGCTCCATCCTGTCTCCTGCCTAGTGTGTAACGACCGACACCCCAGGGCGAGTGCTATCCAAATTATAACAGTCCACCCTATTTTTCATGAATACTTAAAAATTTAAATAACAAAGCTGCTCTGAGTTTCATGAGTGCCTTTCCTCGGGGTATTGTGGGTGTCACTACACGGTTACACACCTCTTCTGGTACTCCCAGCCTCTTTGCAGGGCTAAATGGAATAGACATCTTGAAAAGACTTGGTCCCAACTCCTTGTAGTTCTCCATTGCTGTTTTGGAAAAGATTGTGCCCTGCAACCGGACAAATGCACAGATTTGAAATTACAACATAATTAAAAACCTCCAACACTTAATCTGCATTAACTATGACCTTACAGGTGCAACAGAGTTGACTCTGACTCCTGAGGTTGCCCACTCGATGGCCAGAGTCTTTGTTAAGTTGTCCACCGCTGCCCTCGCTGCACCTGTGTGGCTGTGAGGGAGAGGAGATTTCAACAAAAGGGTGTGCGAGTCGTAAATTCACGTGTGAATTTGGTGGGCGGTGCTGCTTACGCCATGCCTGGGAAGCCTTTCCACATGTCGGCAATGATGTTGACGATCACACCTCCGTGCTGTTTCATCCATGCGGTGTAGACTGCGTGGATAGAAGCGGCAACACAGTCACACTGAGAGCTTTAACAAACACACACTGAGCCGGTGTTAGTCTTTCTGCGTCTTACCCTGCTGGCAGCAGTGGAACGTTCCAGTCAGGTTGGTGTCTATCACAGCTTTCCAGCCTTTAGAGGACATGTGTTCTGCCGGGCTGCTGAACTGACCTCCTCCGTTGTTCACCAGAAAGTCTATCCTGCCGTACTGCTTCAGCACTGACGACACAAGGTTGTTCACCTGCGGCACAAGGGGATCAAAACAGGCTTATAAGGTACCGACAACATCAGCATGAAGCAGATCCAGAGGGTGAATGTGTGTGGAGGCCCACCTCATCCTCGTTTCGGATGTTACATGGTAGAGGAGTGACAGACGCCGGGCTGGAGGCAGGGATTTTTTGTCTCATTTCTTGAGCTGCCGCCTGCAACCTCTCTACCTTTCTACTGGAGATAACCACATTGCAACCTGGAGACAAAATAGTTAGCCATGACAAATCTATGATAATAGTACTTATAGTCTGTTCACTTTAAGATTACATTTTGGGTATGTGATGTGATTATTTGGAATGAGGTCGCCACAAGTCAGAGTCACTGAATGCTTGCTTCTGTGTGGTTTCTCATGTTGATGACTCCAAAATAAAGATACATTAGTGGGTAACACCCAGGTCTGAGAAGTGAAGGCAATGTGGAAGTACCTTAAACTTGCATTCTTTCCAAAATTACTCAGCAAATCCAATAGCTAATGAGTTTAGCAGGGAAATGCTAAAGCAAATGAGAAAGGATGTTGCCCTTTTAAATGCCTGATTAAAATCTGTAGACGATTCTTAATTCAATTTGTGAATCCGTTTATTTATTTCTCTTTTTAAACTGCGTTTTCAAATAGATTTGTAAATTCCATTAATAATTTATGAATTAATGTATTTTTAAATGATGTACTTATTGACTGTTTTATGGTGTTTTTTTAAATCCCTTTTTTTTATTTGAACCATTTATTGATGAGTTATTATTTCATTTGTAAATTCTTCTTTATAATTCTTTTAATTCCTCAATAAAATGTCAAATAATTATTTACTTTGTAATTTAGTCAATTTAATTTGCAACAACAAATGTATTGATTATTTTCAATTGTACAATTAGTTATTAATCCATTAGATGCTTTATTATTATTATGGTCCTTCATTTTTATTACCATTGACACTTTATTTTTTATCATATCAGGCCAACATATTAAAGTTATTCAGCCATGACAAACACAAAGGTCTCCAGTTACTGAAATCCAAGGGGGACAGAGAATATGTCCAGGTGTTGCACTAAATTCTGTGACCCAGGGTATTTATGCTGCACTACCATACACTGTAATCATGTTTTTAAAATCATATTTTCATATACTTGACATTGCTTTACCAAACATTGCACCTCCACAGTGCTTCAACAGTGTCACACTTTCAAGGTCTTTGCTGGTCTGGTTTGAACCTGTCTTCTTGTATCTGTGTCAAAGTGCACTTGTTGTCAGTCAGCTGCTGTTCAGCTCAAACTGCTCTAAACTCTTCATCACTCACCCAGCTCCAGCAGCTCTGCAGAGATAGCTTTACCGATACCGGTCCCACCGCCTGTTACTATTGCAACTCTATGGTTGAACAAACCCGGTCTGAAAACACTGGACGCAGCCATTCTTGTGTCTTCTTGAACTCACTGAAGCAAAGGCTGTACTAATATATCAATGGGGAAATGCACGATACTTCGCGACCTGCTGGACGCTTTACGGCAGCTGTTGTATTTGGTGTTTCATTGCTGCCATCTTCAGGAAGTTAAATGTGTTAAAAACAAAACAGGGTTATTTATTCTCAATACATGTGGACACTGTACTTGTTAATAAACAATTGGTGAATTTTATGTTTGTTTTTTTACTTTTTCCAAAATTTCAGTTGTTACTTATTTAGTCATGGGTGATGTGATTGAGAAATAATTCAGATTTTAAACCAGGTTTTCTGTGCCTCTATTCTATTTTTATATTACTGAGATATGTTTAATTCTAAATCTTATTGGACAAGTTACTCCTGATACTAGTCGGCAAACCGTTTTGTTTAGAATCATAACTATTTAAAAAATACAGATAGTTTAACAGTTAAATAGAATTAAAAAGTTGAATATCTATAAATTATTTAATTTTTTTTTAAATGCCCCTGCACATCGTCTCGAAGTTGTATTTTTCCACATTTATTTTACTATTGTGTCGTTTGTAGGTACCAGTATGTTTATTCACACGTGCTAAAGATCAATAAAGATTTTAAAAATATATCTAAAAAATAAAACCTCTGTATCTGTTCTTTGCGGTCCAAGTGACGGTATGCAAAATCCACTGTAATATACAGTATTTATGGAACCATCTCATCCCATATAGTACCAGTAATAAACATTTTTCACAGCAGACTGACCACTGCAGGAAGTACACAGGCTCCACGGTCCTCACAACAGCGACGTTGGCATTAACCTGTCTTTGTTTTTATTGTGTGTTGTATGGATTGCTATTTTGTTCATATTTAATGTTGACTACTACTGACTTAATGGCCCCTCAGGGACATTAAAGCTTTACTCTACAACACCAGATGTAAGTCACTTCTGATACATGGAATGCAGATACTATGGGAAGTCAAAATATCTGCTATGAAAAAGGTATATATTCCACATTTAAGCTCTGCCCAAGTATTTACCAAATTACTGTTTATGTCAACTTACAAGCATTATTGGACCATTCAATGAAATGTTTTCACCTTCTGCTCCAGTCGGCAGTATTATTTCATTTGCTGTGCACTCAAATAGGCTAAGGGAACTGTGGCCGAGGAATGGAGTTCAAACTTAAAGCCTCATTGTCCATAGGCGATACTAAAACATACTTCTAACTGTAGTATCAGAGTGAAACCATCATCATCTGATTTGCTAAGATACAGTGCAGGCGTTTACTGCCAAGAAACTGTAGACCAGGAGAACCTGTCTTATGTTGTGGCACCATTAAATGCAAATCTTCTAGGACACTTATACTGATTTTGATGGTGCACCCTTCTCACTCTCATGCAGGTTTGGTGAGACAGCTTCTTGTAGTTACGGCCCACAAGTTTTGATTTCACTGCTACATTATAAAAACAGATAACAGATGACCAAAGACACAAAGACTTCCGCTCCAGACTGATTTATTTGTAGATGTTGAGGCCATGTCCAGGTCGGTTAAATTATAGAAAAAGTCCCAAATCCACCAGTGATCATGGCACTGGTTTACTGGTCCTTCAACTCCTTCAGTCTCCTGATCGCGGACTTGACTGTGACAGCGGAAGTTGTGCTGCAAAAGACAAAACAAAAACATTACTTATAGTTTGTGCATATATTGTAATGAATATTCCCAACTTCCACCGTCAGATATTCACATGCCATGTTTTTAACAGCTTGTCTTTCCTGAATTTAGAAAACTGTCGAGAAGAACCTTGCAGTTACTCCTCTTACAGTCATGCAAATAGATTTCTCATTATTCCTGCAGGTGTTTTAATTATTGGCTACTTACATGAAATAAAGTGATCTTGTGAACCAGTGTTACATTTTTTTTCTTCTTCAAAATTGTGTCAATCTTTCAAATATTTAACACTTTTCTCCTTGATAATGCAACACTTAGATTAAGGCAACAAATGTTTCTACTTGGGCCCTCGACGCTTAGCCTTAAATTTAAGGAACCTGTGGAACACCTTCATAAACAGTATTCAGTATTAAGGGAAAAAGCATTCCAGATAAGCCCTAACAGTACATCAGCAAGTGGCTGTCTAAAATCTCAGAAATACTTTATTTGAACCCATTTAAGACTTACTTTGATTTACTGACATTTAGGCGTTGAGGTATTTTGTGGTAGATACGCACAGCCATCCAATCACTTTCAATATTGTGGTCTGGCAAGGCCATGGCTATTTTATTTAAATTAGGCTTTCCACTGAGTGATTTACGGTTCTCTCCATTGACATGTTGACATGAACCCTCCCTATATCTGATATGACAAATGTGACATTTGTGGGGCTGTTGTCAATTCTAATTTTAAATTGAAAAACTGTTGCAGCTGTTCTGGAAAAGTCAGATGTCCCCAAATTATTCAACAAAAGTAGTTTCCAAAAAAATTTGAGGGAAGAAATGCACCATGTAGCTGCTGGATCATGTGTCATATGCAAAACTGGGAAGTTACTATGGTGATAACATTCGCGGAATGTCTAAGAAAATCTGAGAGGGTTGATTTAATTTTTTGATTTAAAAGTAGTTGGTTTCATATGTATGGCAAATCTCAGAGTTTACAAATTGATCAATATTGACCATAAGCTCTGCAAACAGATCTATTAGATACTTTGACCATCTTGCTCTGAACAGGAAGCCTTTTATTTATTGCACATATTCAACAGGCTAATCACTGACAGATATCACATTTAAATACCACTGATTAGCATTGAAGCTTTGCATAATATTTAAACACTAAGAGACATCCAGCTCTTTAGGTGAAAAACTGAATGACTGCTTGCTCCGTGGTTACACTTCCTTCTGTGTTCTGACCATTTAATGTCAAATAACACAACAAACCCCAGACATGGTCCCAGCAGCAGGTAGAACTAATCCACGCTGGTGGCAATAATATGATTGTTGGTAGTAGTCCTTGGGCTTAGCAACAGCAGAAGATGCAGCCCTCAATTAACACGTTTTATTAATGGATACAAACATATCCACAGCAACAATTTCTGTTTGGGTGACTACATGTTGCCAGATGAAGCTGGACGGTAGAATTACAGCAAAGCAAAAAGAAACCTACTTGTAAGTCCAGGCGCCTCCTGCCACCGTCTTCCTGCAGGACCCACAGTGCCAGATACCAACAGCCCTCCTCTTCATCTTGGTCTGTCAAGATAAATATAGCACATCAGACATCAACATCCAAACATTGCAAACTGTTTTCTGAATAAGATCGTGACTTTAAGTTGCAGCACAGTCTTTTGGTGATTTCTAAGGGTTTGTCCTTACCTTGCCACAGAAAGAGCAGGTGTATTTGGCGTGCTGGGAGATTTCAATTTTCTTGACCATCTTCCTCAGCGACGCGCCATAACGCGTGCCATATTTACCAACGATCCCCACCTTCTTGGTACGCTTGGCCTGTGGACAACATGAACACACAAATGTGCAACATTAATGGAGGTGTACAGGCATTAACCACTTCTGATTAACGCGAAATAATACTGACACATCTGTCACTTTGCTTTGCTGCTGCCTTCTTTTAAACTAGATAATGATCTTATACTGCACTAGAGCTTTAACTCTTGTGTTTTATATTCCATTATGAAATCTATCCTAGCTTTTATTTTCTAATATTTTATGTTTTTATAACTTTTTTTAATTAAGTCTTAATTATGTCTTAATTTTCTTTTGCAATATTCTTGAATGTTTATGTAAAGCACTTTGAATTGCCCTGTTGCTGAAATGTGCTCTACAGATAAAGCTGCCTTGCTTTGCTGTGTTGCTAGAAGGGATAAAGGTGCGCCTTGAGAAGTGCTCCTACAGGACACTAAATCTTCTAGGTTATCTCGTATACAGAGCAAAATAGATAGTGGTGATACATTTTACACAAGGGGGGCCACGTCATGTCACATCCATGCAAATGTTCCAATACACGTTTTACACCATTAGGCTGAAAACCCAGTAGAAGCAGAGTGAATGAGTCAATGTGGTGTAACCAGCTAGCCTAGCCTAGCTTCGTCTTAGCAAGCTAGCCACCTAGCTATCTAACTTAAACCAGTTCAACACTGGACCAGGTTTAAATGCTACAGATTCTGTTGAGACATGAAGCATACCACTTCGTTTGTATTATCAGAACTGTAGGTCTTCTATAATGGCATGGAATGTTAAGTTTTAACGAACAGCAGCAGGCTAACATGAACCAGCCCGCCCGGTGCTTCAGTGAGGGCAGTAATGCTGGCAGCCATTTCTGTCTCAGTAGGACGTGAAAACATCGTTATAAGTGTTGAAACAATCACAAAATCAACACAAATAACGATCAAATAAAACAAATAAGGACTTCACGGAGCTTCTAAATATGTGATTATAGCATTTTAGAGCACAGGAATAGATAGATTGACACGGATTTGGAAGGGGACATTCAAGGCTCACCATCGTTTCAGTGGAGACGTAGGTCCAAAGAGAGAGTGCTCACTGCGCAGGCGCGATTTACCCAGTCGCTGGCGATGCATTGTGGGACTTTGAGTTTTTTTTACCACATAAAACTAAAACTACTCTTATATATCGGATAAAATACTACAGACTTTTGCACCAAAAAAAAAAAGTGCAGCGTTGTTGTATATTTTTATTTTTTTACATCTTAGTTGCCAGGCAAAGAATATGATAGCTTTTGCATCTCTCTTAGCTAGACGACTTGTACTTCTTAAATGGAAGGAGAGGTATCCTTCAGCGTTTAGCACAGGGCTCAGCAACCTTTACTAGCAAAAGAGTCATTTTAGACAAAAAAGAAGAAAAAAAATCTGTCTGGAGCCGCAAAACATTTGAGCATTGTGATGAAGGTAACACAGTTTATAGTCTAAGTATATAGTATATAAGTATAATGCAGTGAGGGCCAAAGTGCAAATGCTCTATGGAGTATTAAGGCCACATTGAGGGAAAAAAATCTGAGATTTCCAGAAAGAAGTCATAATATTATGAGAAAAAAGTCATAACTTTACCAGAAAAAAAGTTGTAATGTTACAAGAATAAAGTCATAACTTTACGAGAAAAAAAGTTGTAATGTTACGAGAATAAAGTCATAACTTTACGAGAAAAAAAGAAAATACCACGTAAAATTACTAGTTTATAATATTTACTTTATTCTCATAATACAACGATTTTTTTCTCATAAACTTGTGACTTCATTCTCGAAATCTCAGATTTATTTATTTTTCCTCAATGTGGCCCTAATACTCCGTCGTACCATCGTACCATAGACCTACAACAATGACAAATAAAAATGAAAATTTAAACAAAAAAATCTATATAGAAAAAATGGATACCACTGACATTGAAGTTTTAAACTGCTGACCTCATATAACATATAATTCACAATTTATACTTAGGTTTTTTTTTGTTTTTGTTTATTTTTTAAATGTATTTATAATTATTATTTTTAATTTACTTATCTTTTTGTGTATTTGGTCCTTTCCTTTTTTTGTATATGTTTCGTTTATGTTTCTATCGGATTTAATTCATTTATATGTATAAATGTAATTGTTTATGAAATTAATTCTGCTTATTTAATGGTGCAGTAATATTGTTATAGGGATGAGGGGGGGGGGAGTAATTTGTTTATACAATTATTTCTGTGATTTATTGGATTTTGTACAGAATACCAATAAAAAGACTTTCAACCAAAACAAATATGTTTTCATGTTTGTAATAATAATACCGGATGTGACCGTAACTAAGGACGCCTCAGTGGATCCGCGCATGCGCAGTCGTGTGGGGAGAACAACGTCGCTGCTGCAGCTGAGTTGAAATGTTTGTCCACTCAGCTTGTCATAATGCGGCCTTTTGTTGTTTGTGAACATATAGTGCATTAAAATATTCTTTCTCGACAGCTAGATTAGTTGAAATGATATGAAACTAACACGGAAACAGGTTCTGGCGAAGGCTAAGGCCTCCGACCTGGAAAGCGTGAAGAAACTGAACTGCTGGTAAGTGTTGACATTTCTTTGTAGCATAACAGACACCAGTCATTTAGTTGGTTTACATGCTGATGAGGATGGAGGTTGACAAGTGCAGTTTATTGTGTATATCTTGCATTTGTGGTAACGTTACATTTCATTTTTTTTTTTGCAGGGGATGCAACCTGACTGATGTGAGTATAGTCAGTTAATGGATATCACATTTGATTTGACACTGAATTAAGATAAGATAAGATATTCCTTTATTAGTCCCGCAGTGGTGGAAATGTGCAGTGTACAGCAGCAAAGGGGATAGTTAAAAAAACAAGATGCATCAGCGAACACAGTAAAAAAAAGAGCTAATAACAAAGAGTAACAAAATATGAACCATTTAAATAGAAGGAAGTATAAAAATAGGAGCAGTTTATACAGTATTGACAATAAACAGACTATTAACAAAATTGCACAAGTGGAAAATGATATTGCACAGTGAGAATGAAATGAAATTCCACCTGAAAATATCAGGTTATTGTCAGTTCTTTTCACTATTCATGCTCAAATTCACTTTGCTACTCTTCTTTTTTTAATGTTTTTGTATGCATGTATGTATGTATGTATGCATGCAGTAATATATGTGTTCCCCTTCTACTCTGTGTTTCCAGATTTCTATCTTCTCTCAAATGGCCAACATTGAGGTGCTGACACTCAGGTTGGTCTATTTAAAGGTCCCATATTAGGCTAATTTTCAGGTTCATACTTGTATTTTGTGTTTCTACTAGAACATGTTTACATGCTATAATGTTAAAAAAAAAACTTTATTTTCCCTCATACTGTCAGCCTGAATATGCCTGTATTTACCCTCTCTGTCTGAAACGCTCCGTTTAGCGCATTTTGACGGAATTGCATTGCTAGGCAACAGATTGGGTCCATGTGTACTCTCTGTCAGCTGATGACATTCACATACACTGCAACCAGGAAATAAACTGGGACACATTTAGAATGTTTACGTTTAAAATTGTGTAAAGGGTCTAAATATTGTATATTTGTGACATCACAAATAGACAGAAATCCTGACAGCTTGTTTCAAACGCAGAGTTTCTGAATACGGGCTGTGTATGTTTCCCTGTGGATTGAGTGTTTCGATACTTTCACAGTATTTATATAGGACTTAAACCTGCTTTATAATAAAAATACATGAAAATCTCACTTTTTTATATAATATGGGACCTTTAACTCGATGCTGTGTCTCTCTGACACATTCACACACACAGATATTACACTGATATGATACTGTTACATTTGCACAGAATCATTTGAGATGATCAATGAATCCTAGCTGTGATGTTCTTCCTTTCCTCCCCACCTTTCTGTAGTGTCAACAGCATCTTGTCTCTCTCTCCTCTGGCTGGCTGTCTGTCTCTATGTGAGCTCTACCTGAGGAAGAATAAGATCCCCTCTCTCTCTGAGCTGTCTCTCCTGCGTCCATTAACACGTCTCAGAGTGCTCTGGCTGGCTGAGAACCCATGTTGTGGTACCGACTCCAGCCGGTATCGCCTCACCGTGCTGCGCTGCCTGCCTCGCCTCCAGAAGCTCGACAACCAAGGTGTGTGTGTGTGACTGTATTAGAAATATTTGCACCCACGATTGGAAGAAAGACTGGAGCAAATCTGTGTAAAGCTTTGGTGTGACCTGAGAGAAGAAGGTTAATGTTAGATAAGTAGTTACATTTTATCTGTGTATGTGTGTGTGTGTTTGCAGTAGTGACTGAAGATGAGCTTGCACTTGCTCTCATGGAGGGCGAAGAGGTCACCACCCCTCCAAGCAGCATTCAAAACCAGCTTTCTTCCAATGGACTTCCAGATGCAGAGACAGAGAATGACCCGCTTAACTACAACATGGAGGAGACCAAGTAAGCATTGTCGATTGACACTTAACAGGAAGTAGAACATGCATCGGCTGAAAACAATCTGTCAGGACATATTAAGAACAAAACATTTCTTTCTTGATTTTCTTTTTAGCAAAATCAGGGAAGAGTTGGGGATGAAACTCCTCTCCAGAGACAAGTTCCCCTCTCTTTCTTCTCCGTCAACCAGAGAAAACAAACCAGCAATCAAAAAGGTACCCTCCATTCTCTGAACATTGCTTCCTAGAACTTTTTTTATTAATCTCAGCCAATAAATGATAACTTAAATTGTACTTTCAGACACACACTCTCGATGCAGTTCTGATGCTGCTGAAGGATTTGGATGAAGAGGAGCTTCACATTGTACACACAGCTACTCAAAACATACTCCAGACTTACACACTGGACTCGGAAATGCTAATGGATTCACTGCAGACGCAGAAAACCGTCGACATCCAACACTGAAATATTTCATAGCATGCACTCAGGGCCAAACCTCTCCCTCCCTCTTTCCCTATTTAACCAAAAACAACCCTTTTCTACCCGTTACCTTCTGATTGCAATACGCATGGCATGTTTACTGACATCTCTCCCTTTTGCTACAGTTTTCACATGTGGAGGAGTGATGAATAACTTCCCCGGCTATCTTTGTTTTTTTTTACAGCAGCACGCCTTGTACAAGCAAAAGAATGTAACAAACAAAAGAATGAACATTTTGCTAAATGTAAATCTATTTCTGTAATTAAAGAGATGAAATTGCACTAACTTATTAAGTGTTGATTTTAATTACAGATGTTGGCTGAAAACGTGTATACATCAAAATCAAAAAGATGTGAATGTCACCGTGCTACAATCATTAGATTTAAACCATTCGTTTAAACTCTGCCGAGCCTGTAAGCTGGGCTCATGTCTGATATTGATCACATAACTGGACCTTTATATCAGCGACCGATTCAACCAAAGTATCTATTTGCTGGTGAAGTGGAGTGGATGAACTAGAAGCGATACGAGTCTAAAGCCTTCTCCACTCAGTCGCCCTCTTCGTTCTCCAGGAAATCCATCAATGTGCTCGCGTCCACGGCGACGATTAAGCACTCCACTCCGTCTGCACCCTGGAGGATCATGGGAATAATTGTTAATTGAGAGACACTGAAGTCTGCAGAGAGTTATGGTGCTAAATTAGGGTTGGGAATAGAGTGGTGCAGGAATGAGTCCTGAAACCCAGAAATGAGTTAGCATTTTAGCACTTTCGGTTGCCTTGTTTGAAAGTCAGTGTTATTTTTTTAAAGTTTTTTAGTTAGATGTCTGAAATAAGGTCTGTGGTTAATACAAGCTTAAGAGATTTTAATGTTTTGTGCAACAATATAAAATACAGTAGTAAATGTCCCACTTGTGAATTTTGAAGCTATTAAATGTCTTATAAAGGCGGTTGCTAATAAGTGGCTAAATGAGACTACAGTCGCTGTGTATACTCACGCTCATACGACCGTGGTGTAGTTCGTTTATAGCCTCACGTTAGCTTTTTACTTCTTGCATTCACACTTCAAAAATCATAAAAGTGGGGTTCATTTGTGAAGATTATATTGCTGAACAAAACGTGTAAGTATCAAATGTTTGTTTGCCACATATTTTATTTCCTGCAATAATCCAAAACCCAAAGGAAAAATCCCATTGGGTTGTCGAGGGAACCAGGGCGATGCTGACTTCCTGGTTGGCCTACAAAAATACGTCATTCCTGCAGCACTCTATTTTAAAGTGAAACAGGACCCCACCTTGCGCGTCCGTATCAGTTTGTGGTCTCTGAACTCGGTCAGCTGAGTCCTCAGCGTGAGGTCAGAGTTCACCAAGAACGCCTCTCGACAACGCTGGTAGAAATCTTGGAACGACAATCCTGCACACAGTGATGGGAGGATATTACAATCATAAAGCAACACGCACATTTTACGCAAAAAAATCTGTACAGCATTTTGAGGTTTTGCGTGTGCACCTGTGTATGAAGGGTTATCTTTGTTTTCCAGCTGGAATTTCACCAACAGTTTGAAAATTCCTCTGCAAAAAGAAAGGACACAGAGCCATTAAGGACTCAAGCAATTCATTTATCACTTAACATCTCCGATGGTGAATGATATCAAGGTGGATGTGGTACCTTGCATTGGGCGTCAAGCTGCGTAACACGTGTGTGAGAGAGGACAGAGCGAGAGCGCCGGTCTGCTGCACCAGGAGCGAGTTTTCATACGACGTTTCCTCTACGTAGTGCTGGAACGTTACACACTCCCACCACAGCCAGTTAAACTGGCTCTGCTTAAACTGGTCCCACACTGGCAACACACAGGAAACATTAAGCTACAAGAATACATTTCAATATAATTAACATGGCAGTAAACACTCACCCATTGGAGCGTTTATGTGGTCTAAAGAAGCCACCAAGTGCAGGTTGGGCAGGGATGCCAGCTGCCCCAGTGCACTCTGGGTCTTCTCTCCTCGCAGCATTGGTCCATCGATATTATGGATCAGGAGGTAAACGTGGAGATCTGGGCCTGCGAGGAAACGCTCCAGTTTTAAAACACAGAATTCAAACACATGCTTAAAGGGATAGTTTGGGTGTTTTGAAGTGGGGTTGTATGAGGTACTTATCCAGAGTCAGTGTATTACCTACAGTAGATAGTACGCTATATTTAGAATATTTTCGCCGATTTACTTTTCCGTGAGACAGCTATACAGTCCATGTTCAGACGGGGAACTGAAGCCGTTATTTATGTTCTCGCCAAAGCCACCAGACTCCATTGAAAAAAACTGGAATTTTACTTCGCAGAACGCAGGAGTTGCTGGTCGACCGCTGCCTCGATCTGTTAGTTTGTTTGTGTTGTTGTTGTGTGACTTTAGTTAATTTTGATGCAAGTCACAGTCGGTTCGAAGTCACACAATAACACAAACAAACTAAGTTAAAACTGCAGGTTTTATCAACGGAGTCTGGTGCCCTTTGGCGAGAGCAAAGATGGATAAAACGGCTTCAGTTCCCCATTAGAAAGGGTTATCTGACGGCAAGGTAAACCGGCAAAAATGTTCTAAATATAGCGTTCACTTAAATTGATATTTAATTTTTCAGGTGAGCCTTTCTTTTAGGTGGCTAAAATACGTTTTGCTGCCGGCCCCGTCCACAGCAGTACATTGCTTTGCTTCTGTGTGGTAGCACCTGTCTGCCGTCCGCCATCTACTGTAGGTAATACACTGACTATGGATAAGTACCTCATACAACCCCACTTCAAAACATCCAAACTATCCCTTTAAGACAGAGACAATATACAGAAACACTCACTGTCTTTAAGGGTCTGAGCGATGTACTGGATCTGGTCTGAGGGTGTCCGGAAACTTCCCTGGTGCTCTAGAACCTCACATGTCAGAGCATTTAAGATCTGCAATGAAAGCATGGTATGATGAGGATAGAAAAGAGACTACTAAATCTACCTTTATCAATATTTCTCAAGTGTTTCTCTTTTAAACTACAAGTCTGGCAACAAAATCAAGTGAAAAAGACCAAAACCAACAATGTGTTGTGTCTGTGGCACTCAGCTCCATTCCCATTGGTTCCTATAAGACAAATCCTGAAACAGTCATAAATAAATATAGCTTTACTTCTAACAGGATGCTAGTTCCTGGAAAATGTTACACAATCAGGAGGAAATGTAAGATGTACGATACATTCATTGCTGGTTTTGGTCTTTTCATGAAATTTGTTGACAATAAGAAAAAAACAGAACATCACCAGCCTTGTTCCATGCACACTCTTACTCCTACGTTGGTCGTAGTTTATACCAATAAAGCCTTTTTAATCTGAATAGATATTTCTGTGCATACTGACTGATTTAAGAGTAATGGAAGGGAAGAATCCGTTGACCACGAGGTGGATTTCCTGATCCAACTGAGACACGCGGAAGTCCTCCAGCAGAGCTTTTTTGCTGCCCAAACCGTAGACCAGCACACTGAATCCCAACCTACAAACAAACACAGAGACACCTTCTGGTTTGCACCAAATTTCAAACATTACAAAAAAAAAAAGCAGGGAGTAAAGAAAGTGCAAACCACACTACTCACTGTAACTGTAACATCCATTTGCTAAAGTGCTTTCGGTACTTGTTGTGGAGCTGCTGGATCTCTTTCGAGCAGCAGGACGGCTTTCCTTCTAAAAGCTGAGCCAAAGTCTCCTGCAAAACACAAAACCAACGGAAACTCACAGCTCATTGAGTACATTTAAAACACTGGCTGTTCCAGCTTGACATATCTTGGAATTAAAAACAAACAGTCACAATCCTGTGTTTCTGACAGGTGGTATATGTTTGGGATAAAGGGCTAGGAATAAATCGCAAAGATTGTCTCCTGAACAGTTTTGATGCAACCTTTATCTAATTAATTTAGTTTTTAATATTTTATTTAATTATATTCATATTATTTTATTATTTGTATATTCTGTTTTATTTACTCTTTTGTACATTTCATATTTATTATTATCATTACTATTTACTCATTTGTTTTTATTCATAAATTTAACATTTTAATTTATTATATATAAAATAAATATATATATTTTTAATTATTTTATTAATTAATGTATATGTATTATCATTATTATTTAAAAAAAATTCTCTCCTACTTTGATTTTGAATAGTTTGTTTTTCAATTTACATTTACTATCTGTTATATGTACATATTATTTTATTTGTTGTGGTTTAGGTTGTTGTAGTCTTTTTTTCTTAAGGAAACAATAAAAAGCATGATTAAAAAAAAAAGGAACCCTGGCTGTTAGATACTGACCCTGTCGAGTTTAGGGATGTGTAAACGCTCCAGGGTGCGGTCTGACGTCAAGACCTTTGAACTGCCGTGGGCTTCAAAATACTCCTCGACCATACTGGGCTGACTGAGGGCCTCAGAGGTGGTCTTGCTCTTCTTGGCGGGAGTCTTGTAGAGAGCCGCAGACGAAGCTTTACTGGGCGTTTTCAGAGTCTTCACGTTCTCCTTGTTTTCTTTCTTTACTTTCTGCTCTTCCTCAATCCCATCTTCCTCCCCCTCCTCCTCTTCCTCCTCCTCAGAGTCAGAGGGCGACAGCTCACTATCGCTGTCTGACCGAATGCTGGGAGCTGAAAATATCAAACGGCTTAGTTATAGTTTAACTTTATACATCTTACTGTAACTATAAGAGAATCTACTTCCATTGTAACACTCACTTGTCATTCTCTTCCTGAGCCTGTGGGGCGTCGTGGAGACAAACTGAACCTTCTTGCTCTGTCAGATAAAAAACAGAGGTAATACCGAGAAAACAACATTATAGAAAAATGGCAATATCATCCAAAAATAAAGGTTGCTGGATGAACTGCATACTATTTCCGATGAAATATTACAGTATGCAACGCTGGACACTGCGGCGGCATAAATATCCCACAATGCAATGTGGTAGTAACGACAACGTTCATAACAGACGTTGACGGACAGCTCTGTAATGTCAGTAACGCTTCAATTAAGTGTGCTATAGGCGTAATATAGTTTTTAAATCAGTTCAGAATTTATGATTCTCACAAATCATCATCTGGTCACATGAAGTTGACACGGGTTACCATGGTTACACGTCTCCATCCGGTAAAGAGGCTACCAGGAAGTGACGACGTAAATTAAAGTTCAGTGTGTCCGAAAATATACATACTACTGTTAACTGTTAACGATAGTACACATATTGAGTATGTAGTGCTTAGTATGTGATTTCAGACACACGTTTGTTAATGCAGTAGCTGGCAGGAAGTAAACATGGACCAAAGCTGTTGCCCTAGCAACAGAATGGCAATGGGAAAAGGTCTATATGAGAAGCTAAGCACACAAATCCCTTCTAGTCTCACCCTCTGTGGTGTCCTGCTTCCACCTCTGTGATCTAGTCAGAGAGAGACAGAACAGACTTAGTTGTACAGAAATGGACACAGGAAAGGATGGACGCAACAAAACAATAAGGAGAGGTTGCTGAACTCACTGCGGCCTGATCGGGTGGGAGTCGAGGGTTCAGTGTTGGGGGTTGCGCTGAAGCTCACGCTTTTCCCGGGAGTCCGAGCCAACTCGCTTGCTATTTGTGAAAAAAAAACACAAAAATAAAGTTTGTAATATCCTGCAAACGTGATAAATTCAGCTGGTGTCGTGCAATCCAAGAGAGTTTGTGTACGTATGACGGAAGAGAACGGAGGCTCTCACCAGTCTGGGCCATGCTGTGTCCACGTCTGGCTTTCTGAAAGGTGAAAATGGAGGATCCGGCCACTTTGTACATACCCTCCTCATCTTCTGTAAAACCAAGCAACATTATGTGACTGAGGTGTAACCACGTAAAATGATCATTTCTATATGATTAGCAGCAATAAACACAATGGCCTCTTGCTAATACAGGCTGTACCAGGAGGATCTGGAGCTGGTCTCAACATGGCTGCTGGGTCACAAACTTTCTCATTTTACAGCTAAACAGTACACTACAAGATGTTTCTGAAAACATTTGAGGCGAGAAATAGGCATTACAGTAACAGAATATTAATTCATATTTGATCAGCGCTGCCTAGTTTGACCGTTTGATTGGAGTTTGTGATTGATTGACAGCTGCTCAGAGACGGCAAGTCTCCAGATCAGCTCTGATTGGTTGTTTTCCTCCAGTCTGTGAAATCTTGCAGATGCCATTAGGAGCACCGGAGGACACAGAGACACATGATTTTTTCAGATTACCTTTCTCATGCACTACTGTCAGGATATAGAGACCATTTCATCATATTATCATATAATCATATTTGCTCCAATTCTACCCACTGCTGCTTTAATTGCAGGGCTGTTGCATTAGACTGCATTCATTTTAGCTACTTAAGGTGTACCTAATAAACTGGCAAACGAGTGTATACTAAATATTTAGCAGCAGGCCGAATAAAGGTTCAATAAAAATACCCATACAAACACAAAGATAGCTGAAAACAGGTAACAGATGGGCAAGGTTTACTACACACAATACGTATTCACAAATGACAGTTGCCTCACTCACCTTCTGCGTTGTCTGTTCCTAAAGCTTGGACATAGTTCTGCTCATCAAGGACTCCATTTTCGTCTCCATTATGGTCTACAGTTTCCTCTTTGGCTCGTCGTCCTGCTGGGTTCTTAAACGTTACAATCTTCTGAACAGACCCACTGTTGCTCTGCACACCTTTAAGTTATTATACACAGACAGGTAGTCAGTTAGTTAGTGAGACAGACAATACCCAAACATATCTAAGCAGGAGAGAAGTAAAGTGTCTGTGTTGTTCATACCCTCCTGTTTGTCCACGATGTGCTCCAGAGCATCTCCATCCCCGATGAACTTCACCTCCAACACACTCATGACTGCTCTGGATGGATGTAGGCAACTTTCTACAAAAGAAACTTAAGATGAATGTGGAAATAAATATGTTTGATGTAATGATATATTTTAGTCAAGATAAGATTGGATATGTTAATTTAATTAATCTGTATGTATATTTTATTTTATTAATTATGTTTTGCTGACTTTTTTAAAAATCTTTTATTTATTTACTTTTATTTTATCTTTGTTTCATTTTTTTTATTTATGTAGCTTTTGGTTATTTAATATATTTTAATTTAATTTAATTTTTAATTTTTAATTTAATTTTTAAAGTGAAAATGCTCTGTGTTGAATATCTGTCCCATCTTATGTTTCTTAAATAAAAACATTACAATAAAAAAAGATAAGATAAGATCGGATATTTTAAATTAATGAATCTGTATGTATGTTTTATTTTATGAATTATGTGTTTGATGGCTTTATTTAAATCTTGTATTTATCTTTGTTTTATTTATTTTGATTTTGGTTATTTACATTATTATTATTTATTTTTTTAAAGTGAAATTGCTCTGTGTTAAATATCTGTCCCATCTTATGTTTCTTAAATAAAAACATTACAATAAAAAAAGATAAGATAAGATAAGATTGGATAGAACATGCTGTATATAATAAAATGATTTATTATTTTTGGAAAATTTCATATCCACAAGACAAAATGGTCAGGAACCAAGCCAACTTTCCTGCATTTTATTAATGAATTTAAATACCACCATGATACCCTATATTAAAAATAAAAAAGCCATTAAGACTTATAGATTGTTAAATGATTATAATATGATGTATACTAATATATATATAAAAAGATTTATATATTTTCAACTGTCTATGTATCTGTACCTTTGTTAATGAGCATGAGTTCAATAAAGAAATAAAAAACAAACTCATGACTATCTAAAGCAACATACAGTGTGACAGCAGCTAGTTAAAAGCTAACAACTCAGCAAACACAACACACACAGATTTCCCTTTTCAGGGTTATATGGTTTACTTCTATTAATGTAGTTTGGCTCTAATAGTAATGATAATATCAACTGACAGTGTGCAGTGATGTGTTTCTTTGTGGTCAGTCAGCAACAACAGACAACAGCTGCACACTGAAGGACTACAAGAGAAGCAGAACAGTAACTAAACGTGTCTAAACTACAGTAACTTACCGGCTAATGAGTCCGTATCACCCCAGAAAAAATGTAAACAAACCTCTCATAAACTGAGATCTACACGCTGAGCGGTGTGACAACTTTCCGCGCCATCCTCCTGAAGTTTTTAAACCACGTGACAATCGAAAGGTCACACGGTGGCCAATCAGAACGTCAGCTTCAGTAAAAACCACATTTCCCAAGATGCACTTCGCACAACCTACTCTGCTGCTGAGACTTCATACAGATATTAACTCACTGTCAACAATCCCAGTTTATCTGCAGATTTAGATAATTTATTTTATTTTATCTTAGCAAAATATTATAAACATCATATGATGTGGCTCATTGTGTGCAATATTAATGTCCAAAACATGTGCAATATTACTTCTTTTCTCATCACATGCAATATTACTTATTTTTCTGTTGTTTTTTTTTAGCTTACCTTACCTTTTTTTATTTTACTTATCTTATTTACTAATTTTACTAAATGTATCTTACTTAATTGTAATTCTTTTAGGCACTGGTGCTATAAATAGTACTTTTTATTTTATAGACTTGTATTTTATACACTTGAACTTGTTGTAATTTTGTTGTATTTTTGAGCAATCTCTGGCACAAGAATTTCCTTTGGGATTAATAAAGTTCTATCTTATCTTATATCTCTTCTTTTAAAAGAATATCCTCCTTTTTATTTTTAAAGATACTGATTTTAAAACATATTTGACTATGATTGATAACTTAATAAAAATTCTAAATTGACTAAAACTATTTCAAATGTATTCCAATTGTTTAAAAGACCCCGGTTTTTATTCATCTTTTCTTACATTTTATTTGTTGTATAATTTATTTTATTTCTATATTATTTTTATACTGTAAAATATATTTGCAGAATTGTAATAAAAAATCTGAACATGTCTGTGAATCTACTGTGTTGAACTTTTGAAATAAAGTATGATATAAAAAAATAATAAAATAAAATAAAGTTCATCATGTGATAAAACAAAACTGCAATACTAATCAATGATGGAAAATAATAATATAATAATAAAAATAATAATGTTAAAAGTGGAATATACTTTACTGTTATAATGAAAATGTTTATATATTTTTATTCCTATTATCATTATGACTATTTTAGAAATGTGTAAGAATCTATGCAAATATTTTATTGATAAAGACAAAATAAGAAGTGGAAGTAGTGATTTTATTTAGTCAGAAAAAAACACAACCAGTATTCAAGAGAACCTGTGGTAGTCACTGCACACACATTAGTATACCCACTTCAACAGGCTCATAATCATCATACAGTACTTCCTGCCTATAAATGCATGCAGTTACCAGCACCTGTTGTGCTGCAGTACACAATGCAAAGCTTCTTTCGCTTACATTTAGAGAAAATCCAAAACTGAAGATTGTGTACAAAACTAAAAAATGAATATTTTGGAATAAACTGCAGGTGACATGGGTAGCTAGGTGTTCACCACCCGCGTGTTGGTGTCCACTTCCCCAGCAGACGGCCCTCGGAGTGCACGTGGTACACGGGATGCATCGCCGCACTTGCACACGACTGTAAAAATGAACAGAGACGGGGTCAAACAAGAGGAGAGCGACACAGTAAAACCTACGCAGTGTTAAGCTTCAACTGTACTGACATGGTAGGGGATCAGTGTGAGCAGAGAGCCCAGGGGGTATCTGCTGTAGTCCAGCGGTCCTGAGATGGGCTCCACTCTACCATGCTCCTGGGTCATAGACAACAACCTGGGGGGCGGGGGATATTTCATCAGGACTTAGGTCACACTTAAGTTTAGTATTGAGATTAGAGACAACAGTAGATGGCTTTACTTGAGGTTTGGGTGTCCTTCAATCACAGCATATCCAGTGGGAAGTTTTCCAGCTCCGTCTAGACTGAGAGACGAGAGCAAAAACAAGTTTAAAGAAAATAGGAAAGCAATAGATAGCTGTCAGCTATCAGTAATGTAGTGGTGAGTAACACATGTATTTGCTCCAGTTGGTGAGCATCATAGGTCAATTGAGAGGGAATAAATCAAAATAATACATGTGGGATTTTTTTTTGCCCCAGAATCCTTCCCCTAACATAACTTAAAGAGGACATATCATGAAAAGTTAACTTTTTCAGTGCTTGTGCACATACCCTTGGATACCTGGAACGTTTACCGACCCACAAACTGTGAAATGAGACGACCCAGTCAGTTTTTTGTGGGCTGTCGAGATCAGAAAACGTTCAACGTTCAGAGATGGTATTCTGCATACGTTGGTTGTAACGAGTGGTTATTTGAATTATTGTTGCCTTTCTATCATCTCCAACCACTCTGCCCATTCTCCTCTGACCTCTGACATCAACAAGACATTTCCGTCCACACAACTGCCGCTCACTGGATATGTTCTCTTGTTCGGACCATTCTCTGTAAACCCTAGAGATGGTTGTGCGTGAAAATCCCAGTAGATCAGCAGTTTTTGAAATACTCAGACCAGCCCATCTGGCACCAACAACCATGCCACGTTCAAAGTCACTTAAATCCCCTTTCTTCCCCATTCTGATGCTCAGTTTGAACTTCAGCAAGTCGTCTTCACCACCTCTAGATGCCTAAATGCATTGAGTTGCTGCCATGTGATTGGCTGATTAGCTATTTGTGTTATGAGCAATTGAAAAGGTGTGCCTAATAAAGTGGCCGGTGAGTGTATATCACCCACAGCTTGAGAACTATGCTGCGCTCCATTTGAACTGGGAAGTCGGCAATTTCAACTGGAATGCCCCCTGAATTCGGACGAACCTCACCAACCCCGAACTCAAAATCCAAGACAGCTACTCCGCACATCAACAGTAATAAAATCTGTAGTAAATACTGTTTATTAGCACTTCTATATTATTTGTCTCTCACATCAGTCGTACACACAGTCCTGTCCAACTTCTATCTGTGGACATGTTGCTACTTTGTTTGTATGCGCAAAATACCGGCGTAATGGGTAATGCACCAACTGTTGCTAACAATGCCTAGCCTGGCTGGAGCAAACCCCGTTGAGTTTTCCAACTTGTGTACTGGAACACGATCGGAAACCCGAAATATAAGTACAAACCTAAAAATGAGCATGATATGTCCTCTTTAAGTATACTATTATACATCATTAAAGGATTATGTTAAAACAGTAAGCAGGTAAAGACCATTCTGCAACCACAAAACAGGGTATACAATATTGATGAAGGTACCTGAGGCCACACCATCCACAGTCAATCAGGAGCTGGTTCCTGTGAGGACAATGTCCGATGACTCTCGTCAAAACCCTCACAGCCACGTCCTCCAGACTGCACGAGCCAATCACAGACTGCTGCACGTCTAGAAGACAGCCACAAAAACAACAAAACATCAACAGTTGAATTTGTGACTCTTTTCTTTTTCAATACAATAATGTCAATTTAAAAACAGCCTAAACAAACTTAGACACTGATACAAATACAGCCACATCCACACACACACCATAGAAGCCATAGTTCCCAGGATGCACCTCACTGAGCTGCGCCATGTCTTTGACTGGGTGACTACAGGAAGGGGTGGAGCCAATGCTGGACTTGCAGGTGATGCCGACAGCCTTCAGTCTGCCCAAAAACAAACCCAGAGAAGTTTACAGGATGATTCTATCAAGACAGCATTTCACAGGAAATAAATATAACAGATTATTTACTTGTAAGTGCCCCCTGAAATACTACAAGCTGGTCCTTTAAACAAGATTTAGTGTAGTAGTGTAAATCCAGTTCTACATTTTTGAGGCGTCCGTAGTTTAAAGTCCTTTCTTATTAACTTAACTTTAGTCTTCTTTCTTCTACGAACATAAAACAACAAGACTTTTGTTAAGCAGATAAACTAGTGGACTTCTGTAAAACACTCTGGGTACACTGGTACATGCCAGTCAAAAGAAAATCAAATCATTGATAATAAAAAATGTGCCTGAGAAAATGTATTTTAACCATTCTCTCTGTGGCTGGTTACATATGACATGATTGGCCTCTACTTGCTTTTGAACGTCTTTATTTTGTTGCCATACTTTTCCATGAACTTCAGAGTCAAGTCGGTTGTTTCCTGGGCGACAGCCTGTATTTGCTCCACTCCTCTGCAGTTATAGGAGTTCCCACAGTGAGCGTACACTCCTGTTAGCTCCACGCCCTCCGTCCCGGCGATGGCCTGGGCCAATCTGAGCGCCTCGGGTTCCGAGTGCAGGACACCAGCTATGGCAAAGAGCAAACAGAAGGATCAGCGGGCAGCTCAGCAGCTGACGATGAGCTGTGTCCTGCAGCTTCCCCGCGTGTTTACCTCTCCCGTTGCCACAGTCGAGTTTGAGCCAGACGTGCCACAGCAGACCGTCTCTCAGTGGTGTCTTCTTGAGCTGATCCAGAGCAAGAGGATGATCCAGTAAAACTTGGAAGAGATGCAGCCTCTCTGACAGGGCTGCACAGTTCTCCACCTGTGAGCACACACAGACATACTGTAAGTTGTCTGTGTCTGTATGGTTGGGAGATGATGAGACCTAAAAGAATATAAAAGCTATAAGAAAGAATGTAAAATTTGTGTTAATTACATTGACCTGCGTGTTTTATTAATAATAATAACTGATTAGTTGAAAACCAATTGAAGAAAATCAATCACAGTTGATGCTTAATGTTCCAGGGCCATGCTATTGTGCATGCTGGCTCGCTGGTACACTTTATATACAACAGAGCCGTCATTAATGAATTAAATGATTTAGTTCCACCTGTGCTTTTCCTGCTATGACGAGCAATGTCAGCTGTGATAAAGGAAAGCTATTTCTCAATTTCATACTACATTCTACTAGTACCTACTTATAGATACGTACATAAGGGATACAGCGAGTGGGTCATTATTGGGAAATAAACCCCGACAATATCAGTTATTTGACACAAAATATTGATCTAAAAATGATTTTATGGATTTAGAAATAATTGTATGCTTCAGCTAAAAAAAATAAAAAAAATAGTCTGCTCGCTGTGTAAGAGGATCAGAACTGCGTCCATAGCAACGGTCTGTTATCCATAGCAACGGTTTGCTATACAGAAATAACAGACCGCAGAAAAACGTAATTGACCAATCAGAATCGAGAATTCAACAAAGCCAAGTAATAATACATACTAATTGCCATACAGTGGTATGCTCTATTTGTAGTTAGTATGCAAGCAATCAATTTACCATTTGAAATAGTGCAAACTGTGACTTTTTTTCACAAAAACAAAGCAAAATGTTATTTCCTATATTTGTCATTAAATCTTTTGTTATTGTAAGTTCTACATGGAGCTGTTTCACCACCACCTGCAAGTTATTTTAATGATATGCAGCACATATTCAAAACAGTCTTTTCAGTGTGTGAGTTGAGACCTTATCAAAAGGAAGAGAGTATGCATAGAGGATGTCATCAAACCCGTTGTCGGTATAGAACCAGGCCTCTGCCAGTGTGGAAACCGCAATGCACCTCCGTGATCCACCCGTCATTATGTCAGCACACTCACTAGACATGAACACAAATACACAGACATTATCAGTATCCCTTACATATAAGTACAACACTGCACAAAGGGCACATCCTGTCTCAAAACTAGTCCGTGCATTTGTTACCTGTAGGCTGGATTATTGCAATTCCTTATTATCAGGCTGCTCTAATATAATAAGTCCCTTAAGACTCTCCAGTTGATCCAGAATGCTGCAGAATGTTTACAGACAAGAACTAGAAAAGAGATCCGATGTCTAATTTGTCCCATATTAGCTTCTCTGCACTGGCTCCCTGTAAGATCCAGAATATAATTTAAAATCCCTCTCCTCATCTACAAAGCTCTTAATGGTCAGGCACCATCATACCTTAAAGGGATAATTCAGGTGTTTTGAAGTGGGGTTTTATGAGGCACTTATCCATAGTTCATTATAGTTGGACCAGCCCTAAGTTATACTGCTATAGGCCTAGACTGCCGAGGGACTTACACTGAGCTCCTTTCTCCTCCTCTCCCTCTCCATCTGTATGCATTCATGTCTCAATAATGCATGTTACTAACTTGGCATCTTCCTCTGAGTCTTTGTGCTTTCTCGTCTCGCAGGTTGCCATGGATCATGGTTGCCACTGGATCGTGGCTGCGCTTGTTGCCGTGGTTCTGCTTGACGCCCCACTGCTACTATTATTATTATTAGTCATATTTCTATTATTTTTATAGTTGTTATTGTTACTACAGTTGTTGCTGTGCATCTCTGTGTCTCTCTCTCTCTCTCTCAACCCAACCGGTCAGGGCAGATGGCCACCCACCTAGAGCCAGCTGGTTCTATTCAAGGTTTTTTCCTTGCTGCTGTGACCCAAATGCTTGATCGTGGGGTAATGTTGGGTCTCTGTATATTAAAGGGACTGTTTGTAACTTCTTGCACGTATAAATCAATCCGGGTTGGTGTCCCATGCGCGCTCGCGTGTGGCTACGCTGTTCAGACTCAGACTCCAACACAAAATACACGGAAGCACCAAAACCGCAAAGTTCTATCTAGTGAAGCCGGTCTTGCAAACCAGTGTTGGCCGCGGTCGGAGGACGCGGGGGAGACCGTAGCTTTGGTCTTCAGGGCCGGAGTCTCTGCTGTACTCTGCTCCTCTGCCTGCCTTCATTCACACACCGCGCTCGCTCTCGCTCTTTCGCTCCGCTCTCACGTGAACACGCGCACACTACACACTGCAGAAGAGTTAGTAGCTCTGAGAATATCTAGTGAATGTACAGTGGACGTTTGTAGAGAAATAAATGCTGCAGCTCCTCCAGACCAACAGAGGTTTCCCGTGTCTTGTGAAGTGACGGGGCTCCGCAGCGAGAAACATTATCGTCTCCGACCATAACTTCGGAGCCTCCCCTGTTCCCTCCGGCCGCGGTCGGGAGGCTGAGGCAGGAAAAGCCAACACCAGGATCAGCATGGATTCATGGAGAGACCTTCGTCTGGTCAGCTAACATTACTGCCAAGCAGGTGAAATATAGAGTGATATTGTGGTTTTAGTGTGTCGCCTCGTTCATGTCTATGTAGAGCGAGCACAAGCGCGAACAACAGGACGCTGACTTTTGTTGACTTAACGGCCACAGGTGTCGTTGTTAACAAGCAATTTCTGATTCTTACAAACAGTCCCTTTAAAGAGCATGGTCTAGACCTGCTCTTTATGAGAAGTATCATGAGATAACTTCTTTTATGATTTTTAGCTCTATATAAATGAGTTGACCTGACTATACATATGACAGATTTTCGTAAATGTATTGTTTTGAGTGTTTGTGTGTCTTGTTTTTCATACATGGTTTTGTGGGTCTTCATGTGTGGCCGAAGCTGGACCCCCAGATTCTTGCAGCGTTCGATCATCCTCTCTGCATTTCTCCTCACTTTGTCCACATCCACCACCAGAGCAGGGGTGCACAGGACGGAGATGGGCTCTCCCTCCATACTGGCAGCACTGGAACACACACACACACACACACACACACACACACACACACACACACACACACACACACACACACACACACACATAGATACTTCTTGTGCAATTAAATTCTCGTGCATGACTGACTTCAAAGTTCAAGCCCTTTATTGTCATTGTGTAGTACAACGAAATTAGATTGTGCAATCCCATAGGTGCTAACGAAAAGATAATACAAATTAAAAAAAAGAGATAGTGCAATATAAATATTAAAAAATATAAAAGACAATACAATATAAAATATAAAAATAAAATATGTATATAGATTTGATGACAGTTTTGCCAGATTATTGCACAGAGTGCCTGTCAGATAATCATATAATTATTGCTCAGCATCAGATAATTATTGACTTCGACTTCAGTTTTACAACGTTATATAATGTAGAGACCTTTGAACTTTAAAAACTTTAACGTTACCCTGAGATGTTTTTTTGGTTTTAACAAACTGAATTTTCCTCTGGACCTTTATTAATTCTTTCCTCTACATCTTAATGCATATTAATAATAGACTATGCACGGAGCTATAGGAGATCTTTATCACTATAGATAACTCACCGTTTTGCAGTGATTGTTGTCTCCGTCAGATGTTGTGATCACGTTCCTCTGGTGTCTACGGTGACAAGTGAGGGACAAACCTCCAGACCGGATGCGCTCATTCTGGGGTCATATTATAGAGCATCTTTGTGCAAAGCAGAGACAGAACAAGTTGCTGGACTCTACTCTCAATTTGTGTGTGTGATTTTTTTTAATTTTAATTTCTTTTCTTTACTTAAATTTAAGTGACATTTGTAAATATAATTGCGTCACAGTTGACCTGATTATCGGGAGATCTCTTGACATCACCAGAATCCAGCTGCCGTGCAAAGTTTGGAAAAGAAATAAATAAAAAATAAATAAAAATAATTTATAAAAATGAAATAAATATTTCCATTTAATATATTATTTAAATAAATATTTTTAATATTTAACTTTTCTGGTTGCAACATAAAAACACTAATAGCTATACATTAAAGGTCCCATATCATGCTCATTTTCATTTTCAAATATTTCAGAAATAAATATTTCCATTTAATATATTATTTAAATAAATATTTTGAATATTTAACTTTTCTGGTCGCAACATAAAAACACTAATAGCTATACATTAAAGGTCCCATATCGTGCTCATTTTCAGGTTCATACTTGTATTTTGTGTTTCTACAAGAACATGTTTACATGCTGTAATGTTAAAAAA